>NC_142933.1:33480186-33485186 GCF_046866305.1 Octopus bimaculoides | reverse complement strand
ATATATATTCAATTTCCGCCTATCAAACTCACTCACCGGGCTTTAGTATACCCGAGACAATTGTAGAAGACAGTAGCCGAAGGTGCCATTGAGTGGGACTGAGCCTGGAACCATGTGGTTTTGAAGGAAACTTTTTACCAGACAGTCACGCCTGCGCCTACATACAAACAGGCAGGCATGCACGCCACACACACACACACACACACACACACACACACACACACACACACACACACACACACACACACACACACACACACACACACACACACACACACACACACACACACACACACACAGAGTGAAAATGAGATAGAAAGTGGAAGAAATGAAGGCGGCGAGCTGGCAGAAACGTTAGCAACGCCGGGCGAAATGCTTAACGGTATTTCGTCTGCCGCTACGTTCTGAGTTCAAATTCCGCCGAGGTCGAATTTGCCTTTCATCCTTTCGGGGTCGATTAAATAAGTACCAGTTACGCACTGGGGTCGATATAATCGACTTAATCCGTTTGTCTGTCCTTATTTGTTCCCTCTGTGTGTAGTCCCTTGTGGGCTGTAAAGAAATAAGAAATTGGAAGAAATGAAGGCTGGTTCTGCAAAATAGTTATTGTTATTGTATTAAGTCGTGGATGATTGTCGGGTGGTGCTGGACTATGACAGCACCCCAGCCTCACTATCATGCTGATAATATTGTGAATGATTTAGGTTATCTCAAAACTGCAGAGGGAAAACACCAGTACAATTGGAACAATGTGCATGCTTCTGCTTTGTTTATTTATTGATTTCTATTAATAATTTACTCCTTTTCCATCCATTTTCTTTTTACTGTTTGCTTACATAAATTTTCTATATGTGCTTTTTTTATTGAGTTATTATTATCCGCTATTTTTATTGTATTATTCTCAAATTTATACTTGATATACCTTGAAATATAGAAATATTACTTCGTACTATTCAGAGTATAATTTAAATATACAGGACACACCTTTGGCGTATTTCACGTCAAGCTTTATGGTTAAAAGGCGTGGATGTCAGGGACGTTAGTGAGGATTTGCGCAAATAAATATTGGGTTGGCAACTAAGTTCCCGCCGCTTTTTAAAATTTTGGAATTTATTGCGTTTTAAATTTTGGATTCGAGAATTCTATTTTTGAATCATTTTGGAATCTATTTTTTTCTCTTTAATTTTATTTAATTTTTGTTTATTTTCAGATCATTAAACCGGAATGTCAAGTTAAGAAAAACGAGCATTTTCGACACCTCCTTCTTTTTGTTTTTAATCAAGGTTCTAAGGCTGCAAAAGCTGTTCACGACATTTGTGCTGTGTATGGAGAGGCTGCTATAGCTGAAAGAACCGCTTGTGATTGGTATGCCAAGTTCAAAAATGGAAATTTTGACCTCAAAGATGCACCTCGTTCTGGTCGTCCAGTTGAGATCGATGAAGAGAGATTAACCCAAATTTTGCACGAAAATTCTCGTCAGACGACAAGGGAGCTGGCAGAGAAAATGGCATACTCCCACACTGCTATAGAGAAGCATCTTCACTCGATGGGAAAGGTTCAGAAGTATGGAGCTTGGGTTCCGCATGATTTAAGTGACTACAACAAAAATCAATGAGCCACAATCTCCGCTGGTTTGCTTACTCGTCACCGCTCAACTCATGGACATAAGCAACGATTTCTTTACCGATTCGTTACTGGCGACGAAAACTGGTGTCTGTACATCAATATGAAGCAGCATGTGGAATAGCTTAGCTCCGGTAAACAAGCGACACCGCGCGGGAAACAAGATCTTCATCCGCGTAAAACGATGTTGTGCGTATGGTGGGACTGGGAAGGGATTATCCATTACGAATTGCTTGAATGAAACTAAATTGTCAACGCGGAACTCTATGTTCAACAGATGGAACGACTCAACACGGCTATTCAAGAGAAAAGACCTAATCGGCAGCATGGAGTTCTGCTGCACTACAACGGCCGCTTTCCTATCGCCAATATGTCCAAGGAAGCCATTCAAACGCATGGCTGGGAAGTGTTGCCATACCCACCGTACTCTCCTGATTTGGCACGAACGGATTTCCACCTCTTTCAATCTCTTTCAAATGCTATACGTAGAGTTTCGTTCAATACTGATGCAGAGTTGAGAGCTTGGTTGGATCAATTTTTCCAGTCGAAACGGGTGATTTCTACCAACGAGGTATTGAAAATCTTGTTGAACGTTGGGAAGAAGTTGTAAACAAGGGTGAATACATTATTGATTAATTAGGTGTTATTTTTTATTAAACCTTTTAAAAAACTCAAATTTTAAAAAAAATGGTGGGAACTTAGTTGCCAACCCATTAGTAATCTAAAAACTTCAAACAATAGAACACTTGATACTGCGAGCTAGAAGAGAAATATAAGTAATGTAAGCTTGTGTGACTAAGTGGGAGGATCTGCAGAAGAGTGTTGTGTCATGTTTGTAACACTAGCTGATAGAAATCTGCATTAATATGACGCAATTTCAAGTTTAGAAAATGACATTTGTTGGTTTTTCTGTATACCATATGTTATTTGTAAAGGTGCATGGTCTCCTAATCAGGGTGTTTCACTCACGATCACGAGATCCTGGTTTCAACTCTTGGACTGGGTGGTGCTTTGTGTTCTTGAGCAAAATACCTTATCTTACGCTACTCTGAGTTCACTTCGACATCTGACACGTGGTACACTGTGCGCCTGTATAATCAATGTCGATTTGATTGATTGGGAGAGAGAGAGAGAGAGAGAGAGAGAGAGAGAGAGAGAGAGAGAGAGAGAGAGAGAGAGAGAGCTAATGTACAGCATAAACATTTCATGACTATAAACAAATCCTTTATGTAGATTGTTCAGCAAAAAAATTGTAGGATCGTCTTTCACGGACTACAAGTAACTACTACCATATGCTATTGTTGCCACCACTGATGTTGCCGTTGTTTTTGTTGTTGCTGTTGTTTTTGTCGATGTCATTGATGGTTGTGGGTTTGTTGCTGTCGTTGTCTGTTGTTACTGTTGATGTTTTTTGTTGTCAAGTTCAGAATCAGCCTCAATCGAGTAGACCCGTGTTTAAAGGAACTCCACCCTTGACCATGTTGCTCGTCTTGTATATGCTGCGCTATATTACTCAACATGTTCTTTTTCTGTTACTTACAGACGTTGTGACTGAGGGTGATTGTTGATTGCAATTACTAGCAAGTCGAACGACCATGAGTTTTCTCTCATTCACTCATCTTCATATTATATATTTAAGTATATATAATTGATTGTGTATATACGTATCTGTTGTTTGGCCGTTGTTCAGTTCCTCATTCCAGTAAAGCAACGATTAAAAACATCTTAACTGGGAACACCTCCTTTTTATTCCTGATATGACGTATCTAGCTGGGTATTATCTTATTTGATCTGCCAGATTTTTAAAGAAAAAGGTAATGTATAGTTTTGGGGTGATATGGAGGCTGCTTGTGAGTGAATTTGGTAGGCAGGAACTGGGTGAAAGCTCATTTGATATATATATATATATATATATATATATATATATATATATATATATATATATATATATATATATATATATATATATATATATATATATATATATATATATATGCATATAAATATTTTCAAAGAAAAGGTTCGCAGTTACTTTTGAGTTTTGGTTGTAGAGCTTTAATCGGACTGTAAATTACTTTGGTTTTCCAAATCTTATATACCTTTATTTGACTTCAGCTCGTAAGGTGAGCGATCTAGCTGCAAGGTAGGTGTGCTATAATAGTATATTTTGTGGTATATAAAAAAACCGTCTTTATGGATGTTTTGATTAGTTGTGCGGAAAATATGAGTTTTAAATAGAACAACGAGGAAGAGAAAGCGCTAATGATAAGAGCAAGATAACAAACACTTAAAGCGTGGGAGATAAAAGGAAGGACTAGTATGGAAACTATTTTTATTACGAAAGGGATTATTGATTCTTTATATGTTAATGTATATATAGATATACCGTAGTTACTTGATATTTGATTTTTATAGGAGTGCCTGTTACAGACGGGCAACAGACAAGCTTCATTCAGTGATTTATGTTAAAGAGCTTTGTTTAGTCTCACAATGTGGTTAAATTTAATAATAACATCTAAACAATCAGTAATCCCTTTTTTGCCAGCCAGATAGTTTCTATATAGGTTTAACTGTAATACCAGGAAAAGTGTTTCTACTATCCTTTCCTTTTTATGCGCACACTTTAAATGTTTGATTTCTTCCTTTCTTTCCTCTTTCCTTCCTCTACCACTCTTTATTGCAAAAGTTCTCTGAAACTCTTATTCCCCACTACACTATTGTATTATTCATTAAGACTTATTTATATACCACAAAAATATACTGTGGTACTTTACAGCGAAATTGTTTCAGACCCATAAATGGCATTCCAACCCATATAAAAAAAAAAAAAAATTAAAAAAAAACTTACCCGTCAACGCAAGCGAGTGTTGTGGTACCGTGTTCTTGGTTACTATTTTAGGTGCCTGTGTGGTCACGAGCAGACATAGGCACTCTCTCGGCCCTCTCATCCCTGACCCAGCAGAGCATCGAATATGTGACAGCTGGAGGGTGGCACTAGTACTAGGCTGGTACTCACCTGCTTCTCATTTTCAACCAAAGAACTGAAGCAAAGTGAAATGATGTACCCTACTCAAGGATTTTAACTAAGAATGTAAAAAGTAGTAACTAGATTGCACAATGCACTTTATCCGATGATCCGATTAATAGTATGTGTACGTATCTCTATGTGTGAGTGTGCGATTGCGTTTATGTGTGTGTTGGCACCGATCTTTTATTCTTTTTCCTTTAACTCCTGGGTTAATCTGTTATTAACACTAATTGATAGAATTATTTTTGATCACTGGATGTCAGGTATGTTCTTATCTTCATTTCATATGTACACTTTGGTACCGAGGTTGTGGGCTATTATACCTTTGACACATTTACATCTTTCATTC
>NC_142933.1:33467686-33472686 GCF_046866305.1 Octopus bimaculoides | reverse complement strand
GCGAATGTGTCGACAGCTGTATACCTGGATGTAAAAGGTATCTCTTTGGTGTATTAAAAGTGGACTGTACCATGTGCTGTAACACGACTAACTGTAATTATGGAAACAATGGGGAGAGACTCAGAATTCCTGTGACACACATTATATGTGTCGTTATAGTTTCAATGATAACAAACTATCGAATGTTGAGGACTTAAAATTAATATATATATAGATAATATAAAATTAATGTAATTGCAGATATTGATTTGATGATGAATAAATTGTTTTCTAACTTAATATAATGATTGGAATTAATAATTGTGGAATACCAGAAGTGCCAAATAAATACCACATGATATTTAGATGGCGCTCTGAATTTGATATTCAAATGTGGTCATTTTTTTTTACCTGTCATCGTGCAGTTATAGACTGAAATAACACCTAGTCATCCATATTTATAGGGTGTGGCTTTTTAGCAAGCTGGTCCGTCCATTTCTGTAAGCGTCATTGCACTGAAAAATGAAACTAAACACACATGCATACACACACACACACACACACACACACACACACACACACACACACACACACACACACACACACACACACACACACATATATATATATATATGTAGAAGGTATATATATATATATATATATATATATATATCAGAAACAAGTTGAAAATAATGGTCATTACATTTGATTCCATTGTATAAGCAAATTTGGCTTACAGCTGTATCCAGTAGTCATTATAGGCACATTGCTGATAGGTTTATGCAACTGGTCGATAAATCAACTGAGGCAAATTGAACGACCTAGGAAGATTAAAGCTACTTTCGTCAGAGCTATTTCTGGCTATAGCAAGCAGAGTACTTTCTGCAATGCTCTGCCAGAAATGGTTCTGATGAAAGTAGCCTTAATTTTCTTAGGCGGTTCAATTTGTCTCAATTGATCAATAAACCGATTAAGTAAAGCTATCAATAATGTACTTATAATGACTACTGGAAACATCCAAATTTGCTCAAATTAAGGAATTATAGGTAATGACCATTATTTTTAACTTGTCTCTTAAATATCATTCTGTTAAAAAAACAGTTTCTCTGGAACCCATCCACGGATTTACAATATAGAATTGTGATGAACCATAACCTGGGATCTTATCAAAGATTACTTGGCTTATTAGCAATCTAACAACATAAAGGCAAATTTACAGATGTCCCTATAATGATAGAGGGTACAAAGTGGTCCCAGCATTGCTACAAATAAGAGTCAAAACAACTCATTAGCTACAAGAGCAGTATCTTAATAAGGTGATAAGGGAGACAAAGCTTCATACGGTCGCAGCGATAGTCATATCACGTGATTTAGAATTTGGTGCATTTAGAATTTTAATGAATTCTCGTCAGTGACGCTCACTGCGCCTAGGGTAAGCGCAACTCACCTCGTCAAATTATAAGAAAAACTGTTGAAAACGTGCTGATTTCAAAAACGGTAGAAGTGAAATCTATAAATAACATGGATGGCTTATTAGCAATTTAACCAGCTAAAGGCAAATTTATAAACGTCGTTAAAGTGACAGAGGGTATATATATATATATATATATATATATATATATATATATATATATATATATATATATATATATACACACATGTATCTATGCATGTGTGTATGTATGATGTATGTATGTACGACTGTATATCATGTGTGTGAATATGTCTTTGGGAAATAAGGTGTCGTTTGACTTTATCTTGACATTAACATCATCATGATTGGTCTGAATAAAAAACCTGATATTTATAAATCTGCTGAATTTGAGTTGCCCAACTCAACCAACAACAAATACTACCAGTACCATGTACACACACACACACGTACACTCACACACACACACACACACACACACACACACACACACACACACACACACACGCACACATGCATACACATATACACATATAAACTCATGCCCTTCATGCTATCCACACGAAATCAGACACTATCTGTATCATACGATACGACATGAACCAACCATCACCACAAAAGGCATGACTTGCTCACCAAATGAAACTCATGCATTATACGACTAATAAATGAACTGCACGCTCTTAGTCACTTGCACAGCATTTCCCATGATAATGGCTACACTCCCACTGTCACCTTGGGCAAGTATCGTTTTCTATAGCCTCTGGCCGACCAAAGTCTTGTGAGTGGATTTGTTAGGCAGAAACTGAAAGAAACTCGTAGTATACACACACACACACACACACACACACACACATATATATATGTATATATATATATATATATATATATATATATATATATATATATATATATATATATATATATATATATATATATATATGTAAAAAGTTCGTTATAGGTATGTATAAGATAAAATCTTAAATAAAACGCTATAAACAATTATAAAAATGGAGAAGAGATGTTAAAAGTTCAAAATATAATTTAATATCCACATACGAACGTTTCAAAGGGTAATACAACTATGTAAGAAAAACAATTATAATAATAATTAAAGTTATGTATTGCCATTCTCGTCAGTGTAAAGAATTTAAGGAAAAACATCAAAAAAAAATATTAGCAAAAAAATCTTGAAGGAAAAAAAACAAATAAGGTAATACGAACAATCTGACCGAATATTTACAAATAACTTGTAAAAGGGAAAAAGAGAAATGAAAACACGGACATGTCACTGTATGTTCGAGTCTATCTGTGCAAAAAATGTTTATATATTTTTTTTCACAGATGGACTCGAATATACATTGATATGTCTCTGTTTTCATTTCTCTCCCTTTTTTCCTTTTACAAGTTATTTGTAAATATCCGGTCAGATTGTCCGTATTACCCTATTTGTTTTTTCCTTCTGGATTTTTTTTGTGAATATTTTTTTTAATGTTTTCCTTTAAATTCTTTACACTGACAAGAATGGCAATACATAACTTTAATTATTATTATTACAATTGCTTTTTCTTACATATTTGTATTGCCATTTGAAACGTTCGTATATAGGTATTAAATTATATTTTGAACTTTTAACATCTCTTCTCCAGTTTTATAATTGTTTATAGTGTTTTATATAAGATTTTAACTTATACATACCTATAACGAACTTTTTTACTTGTTATTTTCATATTTTAATTGCTTGCTCTAGCAGGCTATTTTTTGGATATGATGAATATTTATTAGAAATATTTTCTATTTTTGGACTCCTCAACAAGTTTCAATTGTTCTACTTGAACTTATTCTCTGTTTGTCTGTCTGTCTGTCTATCTTTCTTTCTCTCTCTCTCTCTCTCTCTCTCTCTCTCTCTCACACACACACACACACATACACACACACACACACACACACACATCTATAAAAGTAAGAGAGGGAGAAGAAACATACTTCATCCACATTCAAACACGCTTTCTAATCTGTCGCAGGGCCGATAGCGGCAAATTATACATATATAATTTTTTCATTCAAAATTTTCCATTCATAATTTTTTCATTCATATTTTTTATTATTACGTTTGTAGAAATAAATAATCTTGTATTTTTCTATTATTCAATTGATCTTTAATTATAATTAAATAAACATCTTTAGCTTTATATAGTATAGCTTTAACTATTACACCGGTTAAATATGTACTAATTTTATCTTCATTATTATTTTAAACTTAAACTTCGTTCAACTTGTATTTAAAACAATGATAATTTAAACAATGATAATTTATGTAAGATGTTTTTTGTATATAATATACATGTTATTATAATGGATGAAGGGATGATTATTGAATGGTTATTATTTTGATATTATGATATTTTTTAAAATAATTTTTCTATCTTTATATAATAAGTATTTCATATTAATTCATTTGATACTTATTGTTGGTTGAGAGATATATATATCTAATTATTGTTCTACTTACGATCTGACGAGTAGCTATATTTTTGAATAGAATTTATTTTCGATAATTTCAATTGATTTTAATCGATTTAAATTTCTTTTCTATTTGAAAATTAGTTATGAAACACGTGTAATCTTTTTATTATATTTATCATATGATATTTACTTTACTTTATATTATACTCATTTATTGTGCTTTTAATTATTAATTTTTCTATATGTGATAGTGGATTTTCATCGATGAGTTCTTGAATATTGGTTATTTTCCCTAAAACTATATATTTCATATATATATATATATATATATATAAAGACAAAGAGATGGAGAAAGAGCAGCTAAAGCCAAACTCCAATGAGTTGAATGGCCGTTGCTTTTTAAAAGAAAAAGAAAATAAAAACAAACGGACTTTTCTCCTTGGTACGAAAATGATGTAAGGCGGGCGGAAAAATGGAGTCTATTTTATTAGTTACCGTGGTCAATACAAAACTTGTTTCACGATTAATGTACAAACTAAATCAATCAATTAAAACAAATTAATTTAATTTAGAAGCACGTTTTCCATAATTTAAGAAAAATATAATAACTATAAAATATATTTACTGCCATTTATCCACATCAATTCGTAACCCAAGGTATTCAGTATATTTAAAAGAGTAAGAGTGGGAGAAGGAACATACTTTTTCATCCACATTCAAACACGTTTTCTAATCTGTCACTGGGCCGAAAGCAGCAAATTGTCTACATGGCATATACAACTGAAGATCGGAAAATGTGCTTCTAAATTAGATTAATTATTTTTAAAATTGATTTATTTAGTTTGCACATTAATTGTGAAACTAGTTTTGTATTGACCACAGTAACTAATAAAATAGACTTCATTTATTTCGCTCACCTTACATCAATTTCGTACCAAGGAGAAAAGTCCGTTTGGTTATATTTTATATTTATTTTAAAATCAACGGCCATTCAACACTGCTCCTTCTCCCTCTCTTTGTCTTTATATATATATATATATATATATATATATATATATATATATATATATATATATATATATATATATACATAATTTGCCGCTATCAGCCCAGCGATAGATTA
>NC_142933.1:33447686-33462686 GCF_046866305.1 Octopus bimaculoides | reverse complement strand
ATAAAGGGAAGAGTGGACGACCAAAATTATTTGAGGAAAACATCGATCGTAAAAGACAAGCCATTGCTAATTCTTCTACAAAGTCCATAGTATTGTTTCTAGACAGTTACAGCTACCACGTTCAATAGTGCACAAAATCCTACACAAGAATTTGCGATTGTACTCTTACAAAGTGCAACTATTACAGGCACTCAAACCAAATGATAAACCAAGATGAAAAGAGTTTGTAGTTAACATGCTGGAACGAATTTCATGTTTCAGGGAAACTGAACACATATAATGTGAGGATCTGGGGATCAGAACATCCCCATGTGACAATGGAACTTCACCGAGATAGTCTAAAGGTGAACGTTTGGTGTGGGATGTTGTGCAATCGAATCATTGGCCCATTTTTCTTCACAGAAAGATCAATTTCTGCAAATGTTTACCATGACTTTTTGACTGAATATGTGGCACCGCAACTGGATAACCTTCAACCTACCATCGTTTTCCAGCAGGATGGTTCTCCACTACATTGGGGACTGCATCTTCATAGGTTCCTAAATCAAACATTTTCAGACTCTTGGATTGGAAGGGATGCCCCAATTACCTGGCCACCACGTTCCCCGGATATCACAAAACTGAACATTTTTGTATGGGATTATGTTAAAGACATTGTGTATCAAACAAAGATACAAGACATCAATGACCCGAAGCAAAGGGTCCCTGAATTCCATTGCAACCATTGACAGGGCTATGCTACAGTGAACATGGCAGGAAATTGATCAGCACCTTGATGTGCTTCGTGCAACTAATGGTTCCCATATAGAGATGTATTAAATGAAGCAAAAAAAAAAAAAAAAATTCAATATCTACTCCTTATTTTATAATAATTTTCACAGATTTATCTATTTATTTTCTTTGGTAATAAATTTTGAAATTGTAATAAGACTTTATGGACACCCTGTATAACTAAAAAAAAAACGAGTGGGTTATGGAGCAAAAGTGTTCTGCAGTGAGCTGCAAATGAAGTAGTAATGTTTTTACTTTTATTTAAGAGCAAAGGATCATTCGTGAACTTCAAAATTTTCTAACCTATCCCAAAATATCTCTCTCACTTAAACAAATATTTTTAATATTAATATTTTAGAATCCCCTCTGCAGTATATCTAGTTCAAGTTAGTTTCCTAATAATCCAGCAAATATTAATATTTTAAATTCCCCTCTACAGTATATCTAGTTCAAGTTAGTTTCATAGTAATCCGGCATTAAACATATAAACACCAAGTAACTTGATAGGCAGCTGATTGTTAAGATTTCCTTTTTTTTTTTTCACTAAATCATGCCTTTTACTCGAAGTTTCGTTTTTAGTTGAAGCTCAGTCATCTTAATCGAAAACTAATCTGCACGAACTTATTCTAAGAAACTTGATCTTATTTGCAACCGACCATATATCTCTGGAGTAAAATTTCAGTAAGCGCAAATATGGTTTCGTCATATCTACTTAATTTTAATAGTAATTTCAAGTAACAAACTAATTAAACCTAGGAGGAAGAGAAAGCTTTATATATGTATAAAGGTGGCTGCTGAGATCCCGAAACTGAGACTGGATGATAATTTCCTATTTTAAAAAGGAACGGCAATTTTATGGCAGGGGATTGCAATGAAATTTTAGCCCTTATGTTTTATGGAGACCGGGTTTGTGGGCTATGTGCTTATGAATATTTCTTCAATTCTGTTTCAAATGTTGGTATTTTATAATATATTAAAATTTTATATTGTGTCAAAATTCCTACATACTAATCAAGCTGCGCAGAGAACAATAAACAACTAGAGAGAAACATATGAAACAACCTTTGCACCTACACACATTCTCTTCTGAACATCAAAGCATAAGATAAACAAATGGCCGGAAGTCAATGTCTGTAATATTCTTGTTTAAGAATAATATATCTATGTGTATGTATGTATGTATGCATTTATCTTCATTTACTTATATATATACACATACATACATACACACACACACACACACATACACGCATATATATATAATATATATATATAGCTGTTCGTTGCATATACATATATATTACGCATACATATTACACTCCTCACCATTAGGCTGGACAGTTAACGATCGTCGTTATCAGCTCATTCCGTGACAAAACACTGAATAGATTGTTAACAACTGTTACTAATATATATGTTGTTATGTAGTGAATTGATTTCCTATATACATCAATGTTTGAACTATGCAAAATATTTTGAAATATTTCTTATGATTCTAAGGGGTCGAGCTGGCAGAATTCCTTTGCAGCGTTTCGTCCGTCTTTACGCTTAGAATTTAAATACAACCGAGGTCGACTTTGCCTTTCCTCCTTTCGGGGTCGATAAAATAAGAACCAGTTGATCACAAAGGTCGAACTAATCGACTTACTTCCTCCTACGAATTTGCTGGCCTTGTGCCAAAATTTGAAACCGACATATTTTATAATTTTTACACTATGACTAAAACACATAAACACATATTCAAAAATAATATGACATATATGCGTAAATGCATTTGTGTGTGTGTGTGTGTGTAGTCAATTCAAATAAACGAATAAAATTAACGGACAACAAAAGGACGTGCATAAGGACTGTTTTAGCTTGACGCTCAGTGAAAAGAGAGAGTTTGACGCTTCGAGCATAGCTCTTCGTCCGAAAGCAGAAATGGAAAAGTCCAAAGAAGGAAAGGAAATCACCAACAACACGTGCGTGGTTACTTTTCAGAAGTGGTGTACACACACATATATGTATATGTGAGTGTGTGTGTGTGTATATATAAATTTTACTTGTTTCAGTCACTAGACTGCAGCTATGCTGGGGCAACCCTTCGTAGAATTTGAGTCAAGCGAAACGATTCCAGTACTTATTTGTTAAAGCCTGGTACTTATTCTATTGGTTACTTTTGTCGAACCGCTAAGTGACAAAGATATAAAAACACCAACACCCTTGTCAAGCGGTTGTGAGGTGCAGGTGTGACAGTGTGGTAAGAAGTTTTCTTGTTAGCCATATGGTTCCGGGTTCAGTCTCATTGCATGGCACCCTGAGAAAGTGTCTTCTACTATAGCCTCGGGCCGACCAAAGCTTTGTGAGTGGATTTAGTAGACAAAAACTGGAAGAAATCCGTCGTGTATTACTCTTTTACTCTTTTACTTGTTTCAGTCATTTGACTGCGGCCATGCTGGAGCACCGCCTTTAGTCGAGCAAATCGACCCCAAAACTTATTCTTTGGAAGCCTAGTACTTATTCTATCGGTCGCTTTTGCCGAACCGCTAAGTTTCGGGGATGTAAACACACCACCATCGGTTGTCAAGCGATGTTGGGGGCACAAACACAGACACATATACACACACATACATACATACATACATATATATATATATATATATATATATATATATATATATATATATACATACATATATACGACGGGCTTCTTTCAGTTTCTGTCTGCCAAATCAACTCACAAGGCTTTGGTCGACCCGAGGCTCCAGTAGAAGACACTTGCCCAAGGTGCCACGCAGTGGGAATGAACCCGAAATCATGTTGTTGGTAAGCAAGCTACTTACCACACAGCCACTCATGCGGCTTTAGAAGTAGAACCAATTTATTGCAGATAAATTTTAACAACGAAATCTTATATGGATGCCCAAGAGCCATATTGGTACCCTGAGCTATATGAACCCTGGTTGAGAACCACAGATGTAAAGGCTCACGCTAGAAATTAACTATGTTGATGCGGCAACGAATATTAGTTGGTATTGAATAAGAAGCTAACCTTTGCTATCTCGTTGGGTGATATGGGTCAGAAAAACTTGGTTATATACATATTCATAAAAAGTGAGCGGCGGTATGAAA
This sequence comes from Octopus bimaculoides, assembly GCF_046866305.1. NCBI lineage: Eukaryota > Metazoa > Mollusca > Cephalopoda > Octopoda > Octopodidae > Octopus > Octopus bimaculoides. The sequence continues at coordinate 33,458,801 of NC_142933.1, read as the reverse complement.
ATAGATAGATAGATAGATAAATAGATAGACTGATAGATTGATATATATAGAGAGGTGCAGTGGGAGGGAAATCTTGGGGTTTGTGATTCTAATATAACAACAACAACAACAATGACAATATAAGAAAAAAACATTTACCTTCTGTTTTGAAACCAAGTCTTTATTTGAGTTTCGGACAGCTGTAACGCTTGGGAGAGCTCGACTCTTTTGCTGACGCTCAGATATTTATCATTCTGAATAATAATAATAATAATAATAATAATAATAATAATAATAATAATAATAATAATAATAATAATAATAGTAATAATGATAATAATAATAAGCTGAAACTATAGACCACCTAATCTCAGGGTGTAGAGTCTTAGCGCCTGTAGAATATAAAGCAAGACATGACAGAGTTAGCCAGTATTTACACTGGACAATATGTCAGCATTATAAAATCAAAACCGCTGACAAATGGTATAAACACCATCCTGAAGCTGTGACTGAAGGAGAAAATGTATCGATTCTCTGGGACTTCCCCGTACATACCGACAAGGCTATAAAAGCTAATGAACTTGATATTATTATAAAAGATCAGACAAAGAAGACGTGTTTATTAATTGACATGAGTATTCCCTGTGATCACAATATAGCGGCGAAAGAATTTGACGAGATCAGTAAATATAAATACTTGCTAATAGAAATTGAAAAAATGTGGCACCTCAAGGTGACTACCGTACCAATGATTGTAGGATCTCTAGGAATGATTAAAAAAAAGGTACTGAAACCTATTTGAAAATGACACCAGGCTTACCATCCCTACAGGAAGTGCAAAAAATCGTGTTAACTGGAACGACTCATGTACCGAGAACAGCATTATCGCTGTGAAAACAACATCCATTCATGAATTTTTTTTTTCTAAATACATATTTTACCTGTGAATTTGCGTGTGTAAACTGGGAATGCATACAACGAGTTTCTCTGCCTTAGGTGTACGGAAAACATTCGGCGAGAAATGGAAGAAAATTTGAAGAAGAAAAAAACAACAACAACATATTAATAATAATAATAATAATAATAATAATAATAATAATAATAATGATAATAATGGCGACACGACGACGATGGTGATGATGATGATGATTTCTTGACCATTGAGGGTTTAGAATAAGACTAAGAACTCTGCAGGAAAATACTGCACAATAAAATGAAAAGTTACGTAAAAGTCTGTAAACAATAAAATAGCAACAAAAAAGAAACAAAAAAAATCAACATGAAATAATTCCCCCCAAATGGGTAAACTTTTGAGGTCTGTTCGTGGAAATTCCACAAAGTCACAGTGATTTTGACTGTTGTGACAAGTACCTTCTCCCTATTCTCCTCCGCTCAATCGACAGTCGATGCTCAGAACAGGCTCGCTCACTCTGATCACTCTTTCCATTCCTAACCACTTTTCAACAAATTTGCTGAAAGGCAGCACTTCCCTCTCCACATTCGCTTACCTTTCCAAGTGAAACTTGAAATAGCTGGAAAGGGTTAAGCCAAATGTGAAGCTGTCTGTCTTCAGCTCTTTCAGTGTAGCCCATCACACAACCCCTTTCGCTTAGGCTACCAGACAGATAGGACTTTGTTTGATCAGGATAAGCTGTGGAAAAACGCGTCAGACAAACAGGGACCACGTCATTATTCTTATATTCCTTTAATTGTTTCAGTCATTTGACTGCGGCCATGCTGGAGCACCGACTTTAATCGAACAAATCGATCCCAGGACTTATTCTTTGTAAGCCTAGTACTTATTCTATCGATCTCCTTGGCCGAACCGCTAAGTTACGGGGACATAACCACACCAACATCGGTTGTCAAGCGATGGTGGGGAACAAACACAGACACACAAACATATACAAATATATATGTGTGTGTGTGTGTAAATATATATATATATATATATATACGACGGACTTCTTTCAGTTTTCGTCTACTAAATCCACTCACAAGGCTTTGATCGGCCCGAGGCTATAGTAGGAGACACTTGTCCAAGGTGCCACGTAGTAGGACTGAAACCGGAACCATGTGGTTGGTAAGCAAGCTACTAACAACATAGCCACTCCTACGCCTATTGTTAATAATAATAACAATAATCCTTTATACTAAAGGCATAAGGCCTAAAATTTTGGGGGAGGGGACCAGACGATTTTATCGACTCCAGTGTTTCACTGGTTCTTATTTTATCGACCCTGAAAGAGATTAAAAGCAAAGTCAACCCCGGCAGAATTTAAACTCAGAATGTAAAGACGTACAAAATGTCGCTAATCATTTTGCTCGGCATACTAATTCCGGAAATTTCCGAGGATTGAACTTCCTGGAAAGTTCCGAGGTATTCCTAGGAAGTTCCTAGATCTACCTTGAAAGTTCCGAGGATGAACTACTTCCTGGAAAGTTCCGAGGATGGGATTTCCTGGTAAGTTCCGAGATCTACATGGAAAGTTCCTTGAACGTTCCGAGGGATTCCTGGAAACTTCCATGGGGAGGTATTTCCTGGAAAGTTACGAGGATGGGGTTTCCTTGAAACTTCCGAGGATGAACTACTTCCTGGAAACTTCTGATGGTGGTACTTCATGGAAAGTTCCGGCGAAGAATTACTTATTGGAAAGTTCTGAGGATGGGATTTCATGGAAAGTCCCGAGGATGAACTAGTTCCTGGAAAGTTCCGGTGATGGTACTTCGAAAGTTCAAAGGATGATATTTCCTGGAAGGTTCCGAGGTTTAACTACTTCCTGAAAACTTCCGATGGTGGTACTTCCTGGAAAGTTCCGAGGATGGGATTTCCTGGAAAGTCCCGAGGATGGGATTTCCTGGAAAGTTCCGAGGGGTTCCTTGAATGTTCCGAAGATTAACTACTTCTTGGAAAGTTCCGAGGATGACATTTCATGGAAAGTTCCGAGGATGAACTACTTCCCGGAACGTTCCGAGAGAGGTACTTCCTGGAACGTTCTGAGGGCTTCCTGGAAAGTTCCGAGGTTCCTGGAAAGCCCCGAAGATGAGCTACTTCCTGGAAAGTTCCGAGGATGGGATTTCCTGGTAGTACTTCCTGGAACGTTCCGGGAAAGAATTACTTCCTGGAAAGTTCCAAGGATGGGATTTCGTGGAAAGATGGGCTGAGAATAATAATATGCAGTTTAATGCTGAAAAATTCCAAGCCCTGCGCTGCCAGCGTCCAAGACTGAATATGAAACTTACAGGGTACACTGGTCCACAGGGGATTACAATCCCAGAACCTAAATCAGTGAGGGACCTGGGTATATTCATGAGTGATGATATCTCTTTCCAAGTGCACATTACCAGGATGATGACGAAGTGCTGTCGACTGGCTGGATGGATCCTGAGAACTTCAGAACCAGAGAAAGGAATATCATAATGGTCCTCAGCCGCATGGATTACTGCTCCCAACTATGGTTACCCAACAGTGTAAAACTAACTGCGGACCTTGAAGCAATCCAACGAAGCTTCACAAAGAAGACTGTCTCATTGCAACAGCTCAGCTACTGAGAAAGGCTGAAACAGCTAAGACTCTACTCCCTGGAGCGAAGGCGGGATAGGTATGCAGCAATATACATCTGGAAGATCCTGAAAGGAATTGCGCCAAATTTTGGCATTGAAAGATACATCAATGCCAGAACGGGTGGACATTGCATAGTGCCAAAGATCCCAGCAATGCCATCGCGCTTCAGGAGCAGTTACTACAAAAGCCTGGGTTTCAGGGGTCCACAGATTTTTAATATTCTCCCAAAGAGCCTGAGGGAGCTACGCAAAGTGGATGTTGGTGTTTTTAAGTCACAACTGGACCCCTTCCTGTCGGGAGCCCCAGATGAACCTACCTCACGGCAAGAGGGGAAAATGAGGGTAGCGGCATCAAACTCTTCACCAAATGCCACATATTAGAGGAAGCTCTCAGTAATAACAGTGTAGCAAAACGGCGGTGCCCCAGCATGGCCACAGCTCTGAGCTGAAACTACAACAATGAACATGTTTATATATGTATATATATCTACATGTGATTTATGTGCATGTATATATATATATATATATATATATATATATATATATATATATATATATATATATATATATATATATATATATATATATATATATATGTATATATATATATGTTTTTATATATGTATATATATATATATATATTAGACGCGTTTCTGGATCAGAATAGTAAAAACCTTATATATATATATATATATATATATATATATATATATATATATATATATATATATATTCATATGCATATATATGTGTGTGCGTATGTGTTTGTGTGTGTGTGTGCTCCTGGCTATATTTATCCCTATATATATTTATATATATAAATGTGTATGTATATCAAGCCCAAGATTTTTTAACTGCATCACTACATACATACATACATACATACAAACATACATACATATGCTGTAGTACTATTACAGGTTTCTTCGATGACTAAAGTATTCTTGTTGTAAATGCTGAACTCTGAAATGATTATCCTAAGGTAAAACCTCAACACATTATATAATGTTGGGGTTAATTTTGAAATACTATCATTTTTACGTTGTTACAGAGTTAAGCATTTGATAGTTTATTCTTGGGAAACAGTCTCTATTTACATAAAGCAAGTCGTTTGCATTTTACATAAAGTCCCTTACATTTTATCAATATATAAAGCTGTTTTTTTTTTACATTTTACATTTTTGGGGTGAGGCACGTTGAATATACGCTGTCTTTCCAAAATGGAAACACTACCACCTCAGCGGGACACGTTCCTTAACACACCTTATCAAAAATATGTGACTTTACAGTCTATGCGGATCTGCGCTTGGTTAAGCAACAGAAGCACGCTGTAATAATAAGACTACTAGAATAATAAAGTTGTATACCGCCACAAGACACCGTGAAGATAATTAAAATCATGTCTAAAGCCATGTGAAAGGCATTTTTCACAAAGACTTCGTATCCATTCTACTATTCTACCTGGCTCTGACATTACTGACAAATCTATTAAATAAAATTGCCAATGATTAGTAATCGTCCAGAGCAACCATAAGCAATGTCTTCTGTGTGAATACATCGTTGTAAAACCTTCTACATATTACTCTGACAAAACCTACGATTGGCTTAATATTAAATAATTAACAACAATATTAATGGTGTTTTCAGTCGAGACGTAAATGCTAGAGAACCGTGTAATAGGCTACTAAAAGAAGTTACATGTTAATTCAAACTGAGAACATTCAATTAGTTTAAGGTACTGGGATCATAGAATTAAATCACAACCATCCCTCCAAATATTTAGGAGTAGATAACGTTGATGAAATATATTTTGTTGTTGGCACTCCGTCGCTTACGACGTCAATAGTTCCAGTTGATCAACGGAACAGCCTGCTCGTGAAATTAACGTGCAAGTGACTGAGCACTCCACAGACACGTGTACCCTTTATGTATTTCTCGGGGATATTCAGCGTGACACAGTGTGACAAAGCTGGCCCTTTGAAATACAGGTACAACAGAAACAAGAAGAAAGAGTGAGATAAAGTTGTGGTGAAAGAGTACAGCAGGGTCCGCCACCATCCCCTGCCGGAGCCTTGTGGAGCTTTAGGTGTTTTCGCTCACTAAACACTCACAACGCCCGGTCTGGGAATCGAAACCGCGATCCTATGACCGCGAGTCCGCTGCCCTAACCACTGGGCCATTGCGCCTCCCATAATAAGATATATTACACAGAAAGGAAAGAGAGAATTAGAAAAGAATCCTACAGGAGAGTTAGATCAATTTTAAAAATTGAAGACAACAGAAGAAATATGATAATAAGTATAAACACACTAGCTATCTTTGATCATAAAGAACAAGTTAAATGAAGCGAAAGACTTAGACCTTCATTTCATTAAGCCTAGAAAAAAAAAAAAAAAAAAAACAAACTAAAGCGTAACTACAAGCGTTCTTTTAACGTTAAATTTTCAGTCTTAGTTGTAATTTTCATTGTACAACTGTAAGCTTGGTCTGTTTACTTTTCACTTTGTTTTTCTTATCCTATTTTTGTGTTTAAAAAGATTGAGGTTATATACTTGTTTCGATTATTCAGGTTACTTCTAGCACAACCGAGCCGTGCACCTTCTCCTACTTCTAAAGTGGCCAACGCGAGTGAATATTGTAAATGATTCTAAGCAGAAAAAATACGCAATTTCAAAACAATGTTTTCATGAACTTTTTTTCCACCCCAGAATAACAGGATGGGCGTTCGATATTCAGAAGCCCTTATAAGTAAAGTGGAAAAAATATGTGGTGAATCTAATAAAAATGCATTTTTCGGTGAAACTCTGAGAAAACTTTCGTTTGCTTCAACACTGAATATTCAACAACAGCAATAATAATGGTTTCTTATTTAGGCACAAGACCAGCAATTTTGAAGTGATGAGTTATTTAATGCTATCGATTTCCGTAATTGGATCTTTTTTAAAACGGGGGCCACATTTTTCTTTAATATTTTACGTAGTGTTTTTGGTACCGAAAGACTTTCAAACTTCGTATACTTATCTATTTTGTGTTATAGAACAGAAAAATATTTTTGTATTCGAATTTATTTCATGTAAAAAATTGTCTTATTTCGATAATTTCAACCAATCACTGACAAGTATTCAGTTGTTTACATTTACTCCCTTTGGCTGATTAAGCGATGTAAAGCGTATTTAATTTCCATAGCTTCGTTTTGCTTTTTTCTTTTTAAATTTGCTGTTTTACCCTAACCCTAACCCTAACCCTATCACCGATAGAATTGTTTCAGAATCGTTTGTTTATGTAGTCGGCACTTAATGTATATCGGCTGAATGGACGTCAGTGATTGGTTGAAATTACAGAAATACGACCACTTTAACATGGAATAAGTTAGGGATTTCTTTTTTTTTTTAAGAAGACTAAGAGAAAAAGATGTTTTATATGACACATTCTACCAGTGTTCCAAGTTTCAAAGTGTTTCGTTAATGAAAAATGTGGCCCCCGTTTTAAAAAAGATCCCAGTAATTAACTGGTAATTTATTTTAACGATACCCGGAAGGATAAAAGATAAAGTTGACCTCGGCCAAATTTGAACTCCGAACGTAAAGAGCCAAAAAAAGAAATGCTTCCACACAGGGTATTCAATGTTTTAACGATTTTACCATTCCAGCAACGATAACACTTTGCTAATAAATTTACATAAAAGGAAAAAGCGAACGGTATGATTATTAGTCAGCCAATAGTGATAATATTGAATTTATATAAATGTTCCTTCTCGGGAAGGTGAACCTCATGAATGGTAATTATATCTTGATGTGCAGAATATAACTTAGAATATTTTCACGCATATCTTCCAAAAGCATTTTATAGAATACAAAAATTAACAAACTTCGAGCACTCTGGCAAATGATGTATATTTAGCAATGTTTGTAAATACTGGTGCTGACTTGATCACAGCTATTTTAATGTGATGATTTGATGATTGGTACACTTCACACTTAGAGAGTTCACAGCACATTTCCTATTAAATGTTGCAGCACATAGCACTAGAGGCGTTGACAACCGGCTACTGACCTCTGTAGAAGTAGTCACTCAAGCTATTTTTCATGTATAGATCCTGCTAAACGAGGGTCTATAAGCTAATCAAAAGTCGAAGAGATCTATCGATTTCAATAAATTTTAAAGTTAAAATTGACTCCAGTCTCCTTGGCGAATCTGATTCACCCTGTGTCGATCTAGTTTTTAATATATAGAGTTGTGTACTTTCGATCAGCTATCATTTACAGCAGAGATTCCCAAACCTTTTCGGACTGCCGTCCCCTTTGTTCCCAGGCCATATTCTTAGAACCTTCCCTCACACACCACACTACTATAAACATAGATCTCTTCCTACTGCAAATTCAAAACAACTGTATTTCACAAATAAAATTCAACCTAGTTAACCCATTATTTTACTATTTTTGCAATATGAAAGAAAAAAATTTACATCTCACTTCTAATTACGTTGTTATCACTTCCAACATCAGGCTGAGAGACACTAAAAGGTAGTCTTAGATTCCCGCGTTCAGTAATTTTCAATCTGGTTTTACTATGGTTAGAAAGCTGGGCAGCTGTACTGAAGGCCCGCTCTACCGAATATGACGTTGGGAGGGCAATAAAGTACATCTTGACTTTATTCCACTGTTCAAGGTAGTAGTCAGAAATGTCCTTTTGCAATAAAAAAAATCCTGATATGATTTTTTAAAAACTTTGGCCTCAGTTCTTCCACTATTATTCTTCTTTCCTCATTACACATATCTAGGAATCACTCAGACTGGTGTATTTTAATCAAAAATAAACATCGTGAAGTTTGTCAGATATGTTGCTGTGTGAACATTATACTTGTATGTCATCTTCTAGAATGCACTTTTCCTTCTTAAATTCAGAGATGCTCTGAAACTGGAAGAACTAACGACGGCTTGGTTTACATTTGAATAACTTGGACAGAAACGTGGAGAGAGCTGATTTTACCTTGATAAGATTCAACCGCATTTCTTTGCAGTTTGAAATTAATTTCATTGAGCTTTGTGAGTCCTGCTTGATGCTGTTTAGTTCATCACAATGAAGAAAATTAGAGTCGTGCAAGAATTCAACAACTCTTTTAAAAAGGAAAAGAAACTTTCAGGCAATTTCCCTTTCCCATCCACTGAACTTCTGTCTGCAGTAATTATTTTAAATCTTTATCATTCTCAATGCAGAGCTGTTGAAACAATGGGGAGTTGAGAGCAGGTGCCTTGATTTTATTTGCTGCTGTAATAACTGCTCAATTATTTGTATATTTACCACTTAGGTTGTTTGCTAAATATGCAAGCGCACTAGTTATGATATTTTCAGTAAAGTAAGGCACGGAGCTGGCAGAAACGTTAGCACACCGAGCGAAATGCTTAGCAATATTTCGTCTGTCATTACGTTCTGAGTTCAAATTCTGCCGAGGTCGACTTTGCTTTTCATCCTTCCGGAGTCGATAAATTAAGTACTAGTTGCCTACTGGGTCGATCTAATAGACTGGCTCCCTCCCCATAAGTCTCGGGCCTTGTGCCAAGAGTAGAAAAGAATATTTTCAGTAAAGTGATGAAGCAGGCAGCGATGACAACCTGGTGTTACATCTGTTCAAAAGCGAAATACTTAGCATTAACACTTTTTTGTATCTGTTCCAAGTATGTTTGAGAAAATATGGATTAAAAACTTTATTTCGAAGAAAATCCACTCATAGGTATTTTGAAATATGGAACACTTAAGAAATGTAGAGGAATGCAGAAATAAGTCCGGGAAATTCCGATTTACGTAAGGCAGCTAGTCTGAAATGTATAATTAAATACCTTTTTTTCTTCTAATATATATATATATATATATATATATATATATATATATATATATATATATATATATATATATACAGGGTGTCTACAAAGTCTGGGTACATAGGAATTAACATATACTTTAAGAAATTATTATTTCTTATAGTTAATTGTTTATGTTATGATTTTATTTACTCCATGTACCCAGTATTTGTGGACACCCTGTATATATATATATATATATATATATATATATATATATATATATGTGTGTGTGTGTGTGTGTGTGTGTGTGTGTGTGTGTGTATGCACAAGGATTTCAGTAGTACTCACAGCCGATCCAAATTTAAAACAGGAACAATCACATCTTTAGTACACACACATGCGCGCACATTTGTATGTATATATATATTTTACTAAACGTTTCAACATATACTTATCGCGCTACTAATAGTTTCACGTACATGCGTACGTTCATCAGGCGTCAATCGGGTCATTAGGCGATTGACTCCTGATGAATGTACGCATGTACGGGAGACTATTAGTAGCGCGATAAGTATATGTTGAAACGTTTAGTAATATTGAACTCTCATTGGATGGAGTACTCTTCGTACTGACTTTTACGCAGTTAATTTCTTATATATATATATATATATATATATAAACAATATATGAGTATATGCATATATATGTACATGTATGTATATACGTTCATCTACATGTACATATAGATACATAACTGGGTACATGACGTGGCAAAAGAACGAGGACAAAATGGTAAACAAGGTGCAACAAACAAGCAGGCCACATAGAAACATCCCCTTCATCAGCTGCCACCATTAAAACTCCGGCGTTTCGAAGAATTAAGGCAGTACGCATCGTTAAAATGGTTCTTCCCACGAACACAAATTAAATTGTTTTCGTGGAGGGTAGTGGCGGACGGAAAACAATATATATGCATGCATACATACATATTTATGTGTGTGTATGTATATGTATGCATATATTCTTTTAATTTTGTAGTTGTTGCTACTCTTGTCGTCATTATTGTTGTTGACGTTGCTCTTGGTTAGTAATATAGCTTTCTAGGGAATTTCCTTGGCAATTTTACCACCAGTTTCATCAGTAAACTGTTCGTGTTCTTTATTTATTTTCTTCTTTGTTCTTGTTTTGAGGAGAAAAGCAACTTCATGCAACAATTTACAGATCTATTTTTAAGGACTGTTTTCTAAACCTGAGAAAGTTAAGTTGGTGAGCATTGCCAATAAACGCCACCGTTTTGGTCACCCTATTATCGCCCCGTTTTCCTTCGCTCCCCACCATTCTCGATCATCCCACCTCTCCCGAGAGAGTGCGGTATCACGCACTCTGTGAACTACTGACTTAAAGTATATATCAACTCAAATAGAAGCTAGTGATAAGCCTAAAATATGTGAAAAAAAAAAGACCCAAATTTATATCAGCATATTCTTGCTTTAGGCATAGATATATCTCCGTATTCCAGATACTATAACCATTCGCACTCAATATTCCAATCTTGATGATAACGTTTGTTCATTACTGCTGTTGGTGCACCTCTTCTCTGAAATACTTAGCCAAGAACTAGTAGTAATCATTGTTTTCATTCAGAGCCAGTGGCAGTCCAGTAAACAGTTTTAATTCTACGAGGAACTTCTATCATACAAAGCTAGGGGATTGGCTGTTGGGCTCCATACTGTAGTTTAATTTTTGTAGCAACACGTTGTTTGGAATTATA
>NC_142933.1:33372686-33442686 GCF_046866305.1 Octopus bimaculoides | reverse complement strand
ATGTGTCATATAAAACATCTTTTACTCTTAGTCTTCTTAACAAAAAAAAAAACGTACATCGCAAGTTATTCCATGTTAAAGTTGTCGTATTTCTGTAATTTCAACCAATCACTGACGTCTATTCAGCTGAATAGAGTTACTGCTGGGCGGTCATAAAAATGTTATTCCCTGTGACATATTTCATCCGGTTTAATCGTAATTTATACGCATATATTGTTTATATAATAAATTACGGTGTGCGTATCTATGTGTGTAACAATTTTAGAGTTCGGATTCTAGAGTTAGGGTTAGTTTTAGGGTTAGGGTTAGGGTTAACAGTCTAGTTAGGGTTAGGGGATTAATACGATATACACCGTTACAGCGCTAACTGTTTTCAACTGAATAGACGTCAGTGATTAGTAGAAATTATCGAAATAAGACAATTTTTTACATGAAATAAATTCGAATACAAAATTTTTTTTCTGTTCTATAACACAAAATAGATAAATATACGAAGTTTGAAAGTCTTTCGGTACCAAAAACACTACATAAAACATAAATGAAAACTGGGGCCCCCCCGTTTTGAAATAGATCTGAATATTCTCTGTCTCATCCTACTTCATTGCAGCAGTGACTCACTGCCAAAACTTCTCTCATACCTTTTATTTTATTCTCCTATGTATATCTTACCACAAACTCCATCCTTAGTGCATTTTAACAGTGTCCATTGATATTAAATACCTATCTACGTTCTTATAAATACATTCAATACTCTCAGCCCTGCCACTAAAATTTAACATCTAGTAACACAATAGAAACAATGATTTATTTCACTTTTTTTGTTGATTGTATCTTTGCAAATTTAGCGTTTACAACAGCTTTGTATGCTGAACTCGCCACCTTTCCTTATGTGTTCTCAATGCTATCAAAAGCTTCAGCTGAAAATTATAATGATACAAAGGGAAGAGAAGAAAAAGAGAAATACTTCCCTCACTGTTCGCCCAGAAGTGTGAAATCATTTTTCTGTCTTCAGTCATAAAAATATATTCAAATTCATGAACCTTACAGTATGATTTTCCCCAACGCACATACCACACACACACACACACACACACACACACAAACACACAAACACACACACACACACACACACACATAAGCGACAGATGTTACAGAGTGACTAAAAAGTTGAGAGTTTCGTGTAAACACGTAATTCATTTCTAGGAATTTCATTTGGCTTTTCGTTCTCTATTTAAATTCTGCCAAGCTTAGCTGGGCTTTTCATTCTTTGGAACACCAATTGATCACTGGGGTTGATGTAATCGACTAGACATTTCTTTGGAAATATGATTTGCGACATTTTGTCAGGCTTTACGTTCTGAATTCAAATTCTGCCGAGGTCGACTATGCCTTTCGTAATTCGGGACCTATAAAATAAGCACCAGTCAACTCCAGGACTCGACGTAATCGACTAACCGCCTCCTACCAAATTTTATGCCTATAATAGAAAGAAAGAAGTATTATGTCTATTATTCTTTCTGTCCCAAGGCGGTATGTTGACAGAATCAGTCACTCATCAGTTCTTTGCAGTATTTTTCTGACTCTTTACGTTCTGAATTCAAATTCCCCCGAGGTCAACTTTGCTTTTTATCATTCCAGGGTCAGTAAAATAAAGTACCAGTCAAATACTAAGATTAATCTCATTCTCTCGAAATTGCAGGCCTTTTCCATAAATTAGAAACCATTATTTCTATTGTTGTACGAAAGATAGATTGCGGGAATCATTCGGACATTGGAAAAAAGACCTTCCGCAATTGGTTTATTTACGTTCTGAGTTAAAATCCTTTTTCGGTCAACTTTATTTTTCTCCTTTCCGGCGTTTGCTAAATAATAATCATATGCAGGAACCGATGTAATCGGTTGTCATGTCTCCATAAATTTCAAGTCTTGTACTGTTATTAGAAATTATTATTTCTACTCTTCCCTCCAGATCATCTTACCTTTACTCTCATTCAACGCAGCAGCTGCAGGCTGGAAGAGACGTTGTGGCAGGCCCACATCAGATGGTTGAACGTATTTGAGAAAGATCTCCAGAGGCTCAACGTTAACTTGGAGGAATGCAGAGGGGCTGACACGAGACTGTCAGTGATGGAGAACACTGATGGACCTGGTCAGCTCTACGCATAAGGACATCTCTGGGACCACTAACTTGGAATGACCCCAGCCCCATTAAGCAAGAGCATGGAGCTAAAAAGTCAAAGCCTTCTACGAGGATTATGGGAAAACAAAAGTCGCAAAAAAAGGAATCACAATTTTGATTTGAAAAAATGTCACGGAAGGAAATGATATATTTCAAACCATAAACATAAGTTAAGTAATTAATCAAGTAAGTTACTTATTAACTGATAACATTGTGTAACACGAGTTTTGTCCTTAGGTAGCAACTATTATTTGAACTGAGAAATGTGATAACAGACGAAATACCTATTTCTTTACTGCCCACAAGGGGCTACACACAGAGGGGACAAACAAGGACAGACAAACGGATTAAGTCGATTATATCGACCCCAGTGCGTAACTGGTACTTAATTTATCGACCCCGAAAGGATGAAAGGCAAAGTCGACCTCGGCGGAATTTGAACTCAGAACGCAGTGGCAGACGAAATACCGCTAAGCATTTTGTCTGGCGCAGTAAAGATTCTGTCAGCTCGCCGCCTTCCGCTGGCGAAATAATGTAAAAAGCAACAACACTACATTATTTACATTATTTATATTTGACAGATATTTGTATTCATCTTGTTTGTTGTTAACACAACGTTTCGGCTAATATACCCTCCAGCCTTCATCAGGTGTCTTGGAGAAATTTCGAACCTGGGTCCTCATTCCCAAACCAAACATCACTGAGGAAGAAAAGTTTGCTATCAAAAGACTACAGAGTGACAATTCCATCATAGTACTTCCAGCGGACAAGGGAAATACTACAGTGGTGATGAATAAGTCCGACTACTCTGAAAAATTGGCAAGTCTTATAAGTGATGGTAGTTAGAGCAAAGAAAAGAAAGATCCAACTCTGAAAACAGAGAGGAAGTTGTCACAGATCTTGATCAAGAACAAAGATCACTTTACACCAATGAAGTACAGACAACTGACTCAACACTACAGTAAACTACCACACATGTACGATCTCCCTAAGATTCACAAGAACGGTATTTCATTTAGACCTATAGTGAGCTGTAGAGATTCAGCATGTTATCCACTGAGCAGCTTCCTTGTGGATATAATCAGTCCATTAGCAGGAAAGTCAACATCGTTCGTGAAGAATTCCACCCACTTCACAGAATTGATCAAGGACAACCCCACTGAATCCAACCAGATGATGAGTCTAGAAGTGATGAGTCTGTTCACTAAAGCTCCAACTGGTGAAGCACTATAGGTGATTCAAGATAAACTAGTGACAGACACCCATCTAAAAGAACGCACTAGTATACCAATAAGAAACTTGATGGAAATGTTGACCTTCTGTATGTTGACCTACTTCAGTATGGACACTGACATATATCGACAAGTAAAGGGTTTAGCTATTGATTCGCCATTATCACCGATAATAGCCAATATATACATGGAATATTTTGAGAATTTGGCTTTAGGATCAACACCACTAAAACCAACCCTATGGCTTTGATACATTGATGACACCTTTGTACTCTGGCCCCATCAGGAAGATGTCCAAGTGCTGTTAGATCATGTGAACTCAATAAACCCTTCCATACAGTTCACAATGGAAAAGGGAAAAGACAATCAGCTAGCGTTCCTAGATGTATTTATTAATAATACGCACCAAGTACGGATTCAGAACATCTGTATACCGCAAGCCGACTTTCACTGGACGATACCTCAACTTCAATTCCCATCATCCACACAGTGTAAAGAAAGAGATTGCTCAGTGCCTAAAACATTGTGCAATAAATATAAGTAGCGATTGTGATACACACCACGAAGAAATGATTAAGCTCAATAACAATCTATTAAGCAACAACTACCCACAGAACATACTATCCGCTCCAATTATGAAGAAAAGAGAGGAGAAACCAATAAATTGTCCACAGTCTGTCTACCCTATGTGAAACGCCTTTCCGAAAAGCTATGAAAGATATGCGGGCCATATGACATTAGGACAGTATTCAAGAGTAATAAAACACTTCGCAAACATCTCCTTCGAGTAAAATCACCAATATGACCAAAGACTGCGTGTACTCCATCGCGTGAAGTTCTGATAGGCTATACAAAGGCGAAACATGCCGCGCCCTCAGAATAAGGGTAGACGAACACCGCAAAGCTGTGACACGAGGAGATATTGATAAATCGGGTATAGCTGATCATGTATGAAAAAATGGAGACCACCTCTTCCTGTGGGATGAAGTTAAAATAAGACAGAAAACACCACTGAAAAATACGAAAACTAAAAGAAACAGCACATATGCTAGGACACAACAGTTTTCTAAGCGGACCGAGTGCATATAGGAGTAGCATATGGGAACCAGTATTAAGGAAGGGTGGGAAAATATTAGATTTATAAGCCCTAAAATTCACTCCACAATTGCCCGCTAGCATATGGCGTACTAACCGCAAGATTCCGAGTTTGATTCCAATAATAATAATAATAATAACAACGAAAAATACCTTAGGAATGAGAACTCAGGTTCAAAATTTCCCCAAGACACCTGATGATGACAAATATACGTCAAATGTAAATAATGTACATAATTCTTCATCTCTTAAATATAGAACTGAACAACACTCACTGTGTCTAGAGGAAGGGGCTGAGCCCATAGACTTTATAGGCCCCCTTTCAAGGCTTGTGAAACTGATACCGTGAAAGCAGCAGGAGGAAAACCTCTTCGTAGCAACTTGGCTTACTAGAAATTGTAGGTAAATAATGCTTGGTCCTCATCTCTCGATGACGTTGTATAGGTACCGACGGTGCGTCCTGAGCATTTTAAGCCTGTCGAGGTCTGAACAGATTTCTACTAGAGAGAAAGACATTTGGTGCTAGTATTGGACTAGGATTTTAATTATCGAATTCAAAGGAATGAAAGACAGAGTTGACCTCCGAGAACCGGAATGAATATCATTTGGCCATACTATCAAAGGTTCTCTAACGACTCTGTCACCTCCTATTGTGCAGTCTTCAAAAATAAAAGTATTGGATAGTAAAGCACTAGATAATTGTATTGCTGTGTAAGCGCAAGTGTAACGCTGGTCTTTTGTAAGCGTTTTACACAGTGGCAAATATTATTTGAAAATCTCAAATAGACGTTCAGTGAGAGACTAAGGGCTGACCTACTCTTCTACATCATACGTTTTAACAACACCATTCTTTATTGTTATCTTTAAGAAAGAGTGTTTTTATGTGAATAAGTTGTGAATATAAAGGCTAAACCGATAGGAATATTTTTATAGGAATCAGTTGTGAATATAAAGGTTAAACCTGGTTCTCTGTAAATATGTTTTACATGTTAGCATGTATTATTTGGAAATTTTATCATATAAGAGTTCAGTGACAGAACAGGAACTGACCTATTATTCTACATTATACGTTTTAAAGGCATTTTATCACATTTGTTACTGTCTAACACTCCTTTATACTGTCTAACACTCCTTTACCTTGATTAAATGTTTCACAAAAATACGATAATAGAAAAACCCCGAACAAACGTACATTTGCCTACTTGTAACAATGAACACAGTGAGATACATCAGCACACTGTTGTCTCCACAACTAGCGATATAGTCACCATTCTATTCTGTGGTCTTACTGACATTAAATGTGACAACAATTATACAGACACCCAGCATGATGACACGCCTACTTTGACAAGCCAAGAAGGAAGCCTCTAAAGCGGCCTCTTGGTCAGCAAGAAATAACAACTAAATTTCCCTCAAACCAATTAATGCCATAAAAAGAAATTGGCTGGATAATGTGGCTTTGAGTTTGTTGTAGATAGGAAAAGAGGGAGACGTAATGATTGGGAATGGAATAACTTTGATCGTCGTCTTGCTCGGTTAGGGTTGACCTGAGGTTAAACAACAACAACAACAACAACAACAGTAGCAGCAACGCCAACAACAGCAACAACAACAACAACAACAGTAGCAGCAGCAGTAACAACAACAACACCAACACATTAGTCTGCTCAGTCAGGAGCTGACCTGACTGAGCAGACTGGAAAACAGAAAATACAATATATGAGTATGTTAACTGGTGAAAATAAAAAAAATATTTAACATGTTTTGATGTTAGATCTCCTCGACGACTTGCTCAGCTAGAAATAACAGTTCAAAGAGTCCTTCGAATCACACTGTACTGTCTCATCACCCAAGCTGTGCCCCCAGATACAGTCCTTTCTCATCCCCACCTCAATGTCTTCCCACTAGAATTGCTCATCTGTTTATATATTTTCTTCAGGTGTCGGTTTGCAGCTGTTGAACTTTCACGGTATCAGTTTCACAAGCCCTGGAAGGGAGCCTATAACGGCTATGGGATCAGCCCCTTCCTCCAGACACAGCAAGTTATAAAATAAACAAAAAGTATGTAAATATGTAAAGTAGTTAAAAAGCAAAGGTGGATCTCTGTTGGTTTCGACAATGAGGATTCAGTTGTTCGATGACGTGAATAACCTGCTCCTGAATGAACGTATAAGCAGGCGAGTATTTCACAATTTAAATAAACAAAATGATCTCCGATCATCTACGAGGCAGAAACAATTTTAATAAATCAATAATTTATGCTGTATAGTATTTATTATACGCATGTATGTCTATGTTATTCAAATACATGCCACCGGCCACTTTGCGTAATTTCTCTTAGCTCGGTTTTGTTTAAATTATGCAAATTACCTTGCCCATAACTGTTTTCTACACCGCCTTATATAAGTCTAAGTCCTTTCACTCCAAGAGACTAAGTCAGATAATTGTCGTACTGACTGAGTCAGAAATATGAATCTTCGGCTGTCTACTTATCTCCAAACAGTAAGTTTCTTTACTTTTATTGCATGTCGGCTTTGGAGAATTCTTGATTCATCGAGATTATCTCAGTCTTCTCAAGTGGAGCTTCTGTGCAGTTTTCATCCAGTTTCACTCACAACGCGTTGAGTCGAAGCTATGGTGAAAAACACTTATTCAAGATACCATGCACTGGGGTTGAACCCCTGATTTCTCTATTGCAAAGCGATTTTCTTAAACATTCGATCATGGCGCATCCATAAATAAACAAAAATGTAAAACCACATTTGACAATAAAATCCAAGAGATCCAAAATGATAGGAGTGGTCATATATCTATTCGGCTAGGGATAAACAGTAGCTAGTCTCTGCTGTCACTACAACTGAATCAGTTACCATGACAACACATCTACCCCTCTACTGACACTACAATCAATAAAACTACCATCATCATCACGAACAACAATAACAATAGCACCAACATCGCCATCATCTTCAAAGCAACCACCACTACTTGCCTCTGCCAAACTACAATTTAGTAGCCTCCAGTACTACGATACGTGGTGCCGGTACTGCTGCTGCGACAACAGCAACAACAACAACAACAACAACAACAACAACAGCTACTACTACTACTACTACTACTACTACTACTACTACTACTACTACTACTACTACTACATATTGAGGCCCACGTTAATCTTGAACAAACTGACAATATGATTAATGGCTTGCCTACTTTGATTATCGCGTTTCTTTTTCTCTAGAATTACATTGGTGCCCGTCCTTGCCAAGACAGTAAAGTGTAATTTGAGGGAGAATTGTCTTTTATTTCTAGCAAGTCGAAATACTACATATAACAATATTTAGTGTAGCGTTGTGCAGAGGCTGCAAAGACTAGAAAGGAAGCTGTCAACAAGCCAATGTTTAGAATAATTAAGATTTTTTTTATAACGTTTTAAACTCCAACAATATGGCGAAGGAATAATTGTATAAAAAGTTCTTCATGTTCCAAGTTCAAATCTCGAAGAGGGTCAACTTCTCCCGGACTCGATAAAATAAAGTACCAATCAAATACCGAGTTCTATGGTATCAAGTGACCTCTCCCTACATGCAAAGTCTTGACCTTGCTTCTTATCTAAAAACCTGATCTTTAAGTTCAGAATTAAAATCCCGTCAAGTTAACTTTGTTTCTCATTCCTCTAGCGTCGCTAAAATAAAGCACCAGTCAAGTATTGAAGTCAACAGTATTGACTAATCCTCCATCCTACCAAATTAGGTCTTGTGCCTAATTTTTTATATATTTTTTTTATTTGTTTAGTCGAACAAATCGACCCAGTACTTAAGTCGGTACTTTTTAGTTATCTTACCCACCATTAAAAAATTGGGTTATCTCACCCCGTTTTACGTAAAATATCGGTACTTTTGGTTATCTCCTTCAAGTAAAAGAATCGTTTAACCCTCAATAAAACAGAAAAAAAAAAAATGGAAAAATTAATAAACATAAAAAGTGAAAAGATGATACATCGTTTTGAATCTGATAATATTTTTATTACAAATCATACAAAACTGAAAAAATTAATAAACATGAAGACTGAAAAAATTAAAGATCTTAATGAACCTGATGATATTTTTATAACAAATCATACCATGCATATTGAGGAGGCCAATTTTCAACAATGTGTTGAAGTATTGAATCAAAAGGATCTAACTCTTTTAATCCAATCTGTTGTCACCACATTAACTCGATTTTTTAGTGGGGTGATAACCCAGTTTATTAATAGCAATTTTTTAATGGGGGGGGGGGGGAAATAACCAAACAGTACCCTTAAGTCTAATATTTAATTTTGTGGATTTTATTTAAAGAGACATAAAGAAACCAACTACGCTTTTCAAGCAGTAAGAAGGATCCAAACACAAACACGAAGACACAAACGCACATTCAAACAACGAGCTTCCACACAGCTTCTTTCTATCAAATTCACTCTTGAGACTCGAGGCTAAAATAGAAGACATTTGTTTGAGTTGCAGCACAGTGGAACTGAACCCAAAACCACGTGGATGCAGAGCATGCTTCTGAACCACACAGCCGTGCCTTCATCTAATTAAAAAAAAAAAAATTAATAAAGAGGAGGCTGATACTCGTCAGTTTGAGAACAACTGATATAGAGAGTCCCTCGTTGGTTCATATGAGTTATAATATTCTTGCTTAGCTCCAGGTCAATCTACGATTGTAATAAAGCATTCATATGATCAAAGGTATGATGGTGGTGAAGGTAGCACGTGTTACAATGCAAGTGATGAGGGAGATTTGGCATAAGTTTCGAGGGGACTGGTTGTTGTAGTGGTGGAGATCAAAATAAGATATACGGATGTGGTTTTGTGGTAAGAAGTTTGTTTCCCAGCAACATTGTTCCGAGTACAGACTTGGGGCAAGTGCTTTCTGCTATAGCCTCGGGCCGACCATAGCCTCGGGCCGATCATAGCCTCGGGCCGACCATAGCCTCGGGCCGACCATAGCCTTGTGAATGGAATTGGTAGACGGAAACTAAAAGAATGTATAGAGTGCGGAAACTAAAAGAATGTATAGAATGCTTGAAGTGGTGTTCAGACACTGTATATTAAGTAAAAAGAAACAGTCAGAATTCTGGTTAATTTTTTATTAGATCCCTTTTCTCCGTTTAACCGCGGTTAAACGAACAAAAGCGTTAATAAAGAATTATCCAAAATTCTGACTGTCTCCTTTTCAGTCATTTGACTGCGGCCATGCTGGAGCACCGCCTTTAGTCGAGAAAATCGACCCCAGGACTTATTCTTTGTAAGCCTAGTACTTATTCTATTGGTTTCTTTTTGCCAAACCGCTAAGTTACGAGGACGTAAACACACCACCATCGGTTGTCAAGCAATGGTGGGAGGACAAACACAGACACACATATATATATATATATATATGTATACACATATATACGACGGGCTTCTTTCAGTTTCCATCTACCAAATCCACTCACAAAGCTTTGGTCGGCCCGAGGCTATAGTAGAAGACACTTGGTCAAGGTGCCACGCAGTGGGACTGAACTAGGAACTATGTGGCTGGTAAGCAAGCTACTTACCACACAGCCACTCCTGCCCCTATGTTTTTTAAAATATATATTATATATATATATGTGTGTGTGTGTGTGTATGTGTGTGTGTGTGTGTGTGTGTGTGTGTGTGTGTGTGTGTGTGTGTGTGCATGGACCTTGATAATATTTTAACTCAAAACTTAGTAGATTGAATGTAGTTGAACAGCAAGTTAAATAATGATAGTAGTGTTCGTAGAAGTACGCTAGGCGGTGGCTGTTAAGGGATGGTCGGTGGTCTTGACAGTTAAGAAATGCGTTGAATTTTGACGTCCACAATTTCTGCCCTGTGTACAGCTAAACTTTCAGCGAAGCGTGACGGTCACGATAAAACTGCATGTACACACGTACACACACACACACACACATACTCCACCTACTTCAGAAATACACCGCATCACATACTACTCACACAACATACATACAGCACAAGATACACTACATACCACATACACACACACCACACACTAAGCAAAGGCACATAGTTCACATACGCTCCCTGTTCTCACCGATATTTATTTATAATCCGAATTGAATTGAAACCTGAGATTTCGTTGAAATTCGGTAATGTATCGTGATGTAATTGAAAGTGGCTTACACACATGCTCTCTGTTGAGGTTTATGAAAATAGTCTATTTTCAGCCGGTATGGGACTTGACAGCTGGAAACAAGAGAAGTTATGACGATCATAACTTTGCAAAGACAAATGAAGAGAAGTTGGATTTAACCTAAGAACAATATCACAATATGAAAGTCGCTTGGTAAATGCATGGCTTTGGGTTCGATACCATTGAATGACTCCTTGTGCACTTGTAATATTTTCGAATTTAGTTGATGAAAACTTTGTGTGTGTGTGTGTGTACACACGGATACAAATGGTTTCAAATTTTGGCACAAGGCTAGCAATCTTAGGTGGTGAGGATTAGTCAGTTATATAGGCTCCAATATCCAACTGGTACTTTATTTTATCTGTCTCCATAAGGATGAAAAGCAAAGTGTAATCTCGGTGGGATTTGCGTTGAGAATGCAAAAAAAAAAAAAAAAAAAGCCAGAAGAAATGCCGGATCTTTGGGGTTTGACGGGCAACATTTGTTTTCTTAACGAAACACTTTCAAACTTGGGACACTGATAGAATGTGTCATATAAAACATCTCTTAACCTTCTTAACAAAATTTTGTACATCGCAATTTATTTCATGTTAAAGTTGTCGTATTTCTGTAATTTCAACCAATCACTGACGTCTATTCAGCTGAAAACAGTTACTGCTTGCCGGTCATAAAAATGTTATTCCCTGTGACATATTTCATCCGGTTTAATCGTAATTTATACGCATATATTGCTTATATAATAAATTACGCTGTGCGTATCTGTGTGTGTAACAATTTTAGAGTTCGGATTCTAGAGTTAGGGTTAGTTTTAGGGTTAGGGTTAGGGTTATGATTATTTTTGCCATAACTTCACTCATAATCCCAACCCTAACTCTAAAACCCGAACCCTAACCCTAAACTAGAGTTTGATTTAAAGATTTGGCTGCTATTTCTAGGAAATGAAGCACTTGGATGTGCATTAGTAATTCTGGTAGCTCCAATAACAAGTGCAGGCAATATTCAAGTGTTTTGATGGCTTTTTCCCCTTTGTTTACGAACGGTCTAGTTAATCGGAAATGTCAGAACTAACGGAGGTTAATACGATATACACCGTTACAGCGCTAACTGTTTTCAACTGAATAGACGTCAGTGATTAGTTGAAATTATCAAAATAAGACAATTTTTAACGTGAAATAACTTCGAATACAAAATTTTTTATCTGTTCTATACCACAAAATATACAAGTATACGAAGTTTGAAAGTGTTTCGGTACCAAAAACACTACATAAAAAATGTTGCCCGTCAAACCCCAAAGATCCGAAATGCCGCTAAGCATTTTATCAGATGCGCTAAAGATTCAGTCAACTCCCCACCTTCACGCTCTCTGAGCACACACACACACACACACACGTACATATACATACACATATATATATATATATATATATATATATATATATATATATATATATATATATATATATATACATATACATACATACATACATATATATATATATATATATATATATATATATATATATATATATATATATATATATATATATATATATAGATATATATACATATACATACATACATACATATATATATATATATATATATATATATATATATATATATATATATATATATATATATATATATATATATATATATGGGCGCAGGCATGGCTGTGTGGTAAGAAGCTTGCTTTCCATCCACATGGTTCCGGATTCAGTCCCACTGCATGGCACCTTGGCCAAGTGTCTTCTACTGTAGCTTCAGGCTGACCAAAGCCTTGTGAGTGGATTTGGTAGATGGAAACTGAAAGAAGTCCGTCGCAGATATATATATGTATGTTTGTATGTATGTGTCTGTGTTTGTCCCTCCACCATCACTTGACAACCGATGTGGTTGTGTTTACGTCCCTGTAACTAAGTAGTTCAGCAAAAGAGACGATAGAATAAGTACTAGGCTTACAAAGTATAAGTCCTGC
The DNA here is from genome assembly GCF_046866305.1 of Octopus bimaculoides. Taxonomy (NCBI): domain Eukaryota; kingdom Metazoa; phylum Mollusca; class Cephalopoda; order Octopoda; family Octopodidae; genus Octopus; species Octopus bimaculoides. Next base: position 33,430,001 of record NC_142933.1, on the reverse strand, counting down.
GGTCGATTTCTTCGACTAAAGGCAGTGCTCCAGCATGACCTCAGTCAATTGACTGAAACAAGTAAAAGAATAAAAGAATATATATGTAACGAAAGATAATATCGATCCTCACTTAAACGTGGTTGTTCTATTAGAACAAACCATACTGCAGTATATATCATGAGAGAAGCGTGCATATTAACTTCTTGTGCAAAATGCACTTGAAACGTCAAAGACGTTTCCATTCTTCCATTCTTCTACTGATAACTCCTACTTGTTAAATTTGAAGTATACATTACATGCATACATATATGTATATACATACATACATACATACATATATATATATATATATATATATATATATATATATATATATATATATATATATATACTACATACATACACACACACATATATATATATATAGACACACACATACACACACACACACGCACACACACACACACATACACACACACACATATATATATATATATATATATATATAGACACACACATACACACACACACACGCACACACACACACATACACACACACATATATATATATATGTATACACACGTACCTCCTGTACCTACACCTTAGTACCATCATGGCGTCTGATGTGACTTTTTAAACCAAACAATATTCTGAAATGACACCCACATGGATTGCACCTCTGATATGGACAACTAATACCTGCAGATAAGTTCTGCTCTTTGTGGATCTTAAGATGTCTTTTGAGGTCCCCGTTGGATTTGCAAACCTTCTGGCATACACTGCATTCAATGATAATAGTTGGTTGATAATATAATGATAATAGTTGGTTGTGGTTCGTTTTACATGCGTACGCAGATGAGATTTGAAGCTAGCCAAAGACAGGCATGGTCTGTCACAGACTGTGCACACAAAAAGATCATTGTCATTCACATTATCGATCGTTACATTCTTCCTTAGATCTCTTTTGAGTTTTACTTGCGTTATCCTGGCCTCTTCCAATGCTTTTACTCCACACCTTTGTTCGCCATCCAACTTGATCCGAAGCAAAGGTTTCTATATCTTCTACAACCATTCCAAGTGACTTCATAGTAGTCTTTATGCCGTCCTTAAACCTTTTTTAGGTTTACGTCGATAGCGTTTCTCCTTTGCAAGCTCACCATAAAACAATCATTTCGGCATGCGCTCATCTGCCATTCGAACAATATGGCCACGCCATCTCAATTGGTTCCGCAAAATCATAGCTTTAATTGAAGGGATGCCTGCAGAAGCAAAGACATCTGTGTTTGGAGTAAAAGATCTTCATTTAATTTCTAAAACGCGACGAAGGCATTTTTGGTGGAATTGTTCAAACAGGAATACAACAGGGATGGTAAGACAAATGATTTGTAAAGAACCAGCTTTGTATTCTTATTTATATGTCGCTGGCACCAAATGCGTGACTCCAAGCCATCAAATGCTTTTGCTGCCCTTTGAATTCGCAGCTGTATTTCTGTATCAAGATTTCCATCATTTTGAACAGAGCTTCCAAGGTAGACGAACGAATCGACAATCTCAAGTAAATTTCCCTCAACAAAAATTTTAGCGGAGTTACTAACAGCACCACGCGCAGGTTGATGCATTACAACTGCTTTTCTCAAGTTGATGGTCAAGCCAAAATCATCACAAGTTGAGTCAAATGCAGATGCAAGAGATTGCAGGCCTGTTTCAGAATGACTGACAAGATCTCAATCGTCAGCATATAAAAGTTCCGTAATGAGTGAAGTAAAAATCTTTGATTTGAATTTCAGTCTAGTCAGATTAAAAACGTTCTCTGTTGTTCGACATTTTATGTAAATACCCTCCTCAGAGTTTTGAAAAGCGTGTGACAACACAACAGCAAAGTATATTGCAAAGAGGGTGGGTGCATCAAATTCTCTTTCGTTTACTCTATTTTCCACAGCAAAAGATTCAGAAATCCTACCGCCAAAATTAACTCTAGCTTTCAAATCTTGATGCAAAGCCCTGACCATGTTTACATATATATGTGTGTGTGTGTGCGTGTGCGTGTGCGTGTGTGTGTGTGTGCATGTGTGTGTATGTATGTGTATATATGTATGTATGTATTTATGTATGTATGTATGTATGTATGTATGTATGTATGTATGTATGTATATATATATATATATATATATATATATATATATATATATATATATATATATATATATATATATATATAATTTAGAGAAAAGAACCAAAGTTCATGAACTCATCCATGAAGATCCACAGTCACATATAGAAAAAATTAATAATACACTAAAAAGAACTATAATAAAATATAAAGTAATAATCATAAAATAAGAAAAACAAAAGACGAAGACAGGCGTATGAACAACAAACAAGTGTATTAGTTTGACGTTCGGGAAAATGAAAACGTCTTTTACGTTTTGAGCCTATGCTCTTCAACAAAAAGGAATAAGAGAAAATAAACAGAGAGAGAATGAAAAAATCCTGTAGATTTCAGCGGTCCAGCATGGTGCATGGTTAAACGCCGGAGTTTTAATGGTGGCAGCTGATGAAGGGGATGTTTCTATGTGGCCTGCTCGTTTGTTGCACCTTGTTCACCATTTTTGTCCTTGTTCTTTTGCCACGTCATGTACCCAGTTATGTATCTATATGTACATGTGGATGAACGTATATACATACATGTACATATATATGCATATACTCATATATTGTTATATATATATATATATATATATATATATATATATATATATATATATATATATATGTATACATGAGTGACCACATAAGTGCAAAACAAGGTGAAAAAAGGAATCATCTAGATACCGAAGGTAGAGTAATATGAACGTGAAACTCTGAAATTGTGAAGACTTTTGCAGCTTTAAAAAATATATATATAAATAAAATATATATAGATATGTGTGTGTGTGTGTGTGTGTGTGTGTGTGTGTGTGTGTGTGTGTGTGTGTGTGTGTGTGTGTGTGTGTGTTTGCGTGCGTGTGTTTGTGTGTGATTGTTCACGCGTACGCAAAGGTGAATAAGATTATATTAAATAACAACATGCAAAATAAATTCGTGAGTTATTGAAATTAATCTCCATTTCCAGAGAGGGCAGACCAATTGCTTGGTGGCAATTGATACCAACTTCAAACTTGAAGGGAAGATAATTTCAAGAATAAGAAATTCTCCAAAGTCAACATGCTTTTAAAAGGAGAAAAGTTTGCTTGTCTCTAAATCGACCTGAAATCTTTCTTTTTCGACTAACAGCAACGCACTGCCATCATAACTAGTTTGCTAACAAGCAGCTTGTATTTCAGGAGTATTTCAGGAGTATACTGCCTGTTTACAGGAGTGGAAATTTTATGTTCTTCCCAAAAGTGGGAACTTCATGCACTTTACATACGTTTTCCACAGGCACAGGTGTGGCTGTGTGGTTAGAGGTTTGCTTCCCAACAACATATTTTCGGGTTCAGTCCCACTGCGTGGCATCGTCGGTAAATGTCCTCTCCAGCCTCGGACTGAGCAAAACGTTTTTGACAGGATTTGGTAGACTGGAACTATGTGTGTATGTATGAATGCATATATATATATATATATATATATATATATATATATTTCTGTGAGAGTTAGAGGTTGGTAGTGTACCCAATTATTCATAGCCAAATGCTGGTTATTGCGTGGCAGTCTCGCAATTGAGTGTCATATATGAGCGGGGGTAAAGAGTGGTTAACCCTTAATTTATTCGGCAAATAAGAACATGGAGAGGGTATAAAACGACATATATCACCCGGTAGACATTCCAGTGTGTCTATTTATTCTAAAGCATTAGAAAGTATTAGAAGAACACATACACTTGTAGTAACTATGTGTTACACATACATGTGTTAATATTACAGAAAAGAGCAAAAAGTTTCTTTTCTGTAATATTAACACATGTGTATGTTTTCTTCTAATACTTTCTAATGCTTTGAAATAAATAGACACACCGGAATGTCTACCGGATGATGTATGTCGTTTTATACCCTCTCCGTTTTCTTACTATTTCCTTTCACGTAAAGACATGAAGTATATAGGTTAAGTGAAAAGGAACTAATATTGAATTGATATCGTGACTTTTTGCAAAAACACGGTTCACCAATAAGAAACTTCAGAAAAATGAGACAAGGGCGTAGTTGATCAATCTACTGCTAAAGCTAATTTTATTCTTTCACGCTACTTAATACTCTCAGGTGAACTTTGGCCTGATCAAAAGAAAGTCATCGTCGTCGTCATCATTATCATCATCATCAGTAGGAGTAGTTGTGGTGGTGGTGTTGGTGGTAGTAGTAGTAATAATAATATCATTATTAATTTCGTAAACCCTTGCCTCTGAGCCATTTTCTGATACAAGACGTGCAGCACTTATGTAATCCAAAGCTACATGTGTTCGGACAGGGTTCTAAATGGATATACAAGTCTTAATAATACCCGTAGTCTATATAGCAATTTTGAAACTATGGTTGCAGAATGAAAAGCTATGAAGCTGATAGTAGGGGGTTTGGGTAACTTGGTAAGTCGATTACATGGACCTCAGTATTCAACTAGTACATGCTTTTATCGACCACGAAAGGATAAAAGGCAAAGTCGATCTCGGTGGAATTTGAACTCAGAATGTAAAGACGGACGAAATGTCGCTAAGCATTTTACCCGCTGTGCTAACGATTCTGCCAGCTCACCATAATAATATCATTTCCACATAATCGCAACAAGTTTTCACATTAAAAAATACTTGCCAGGCAAGTGATTCGATCTGAGATCGTGTGTTGAAACTAAAATGATTGCAGCGTAGAAGATACATGTTAGTCATTCAAAAGGTATCCGGTTGAGGGATCTTGTTCAAAACGGGTGCACCAGTATTTTCTTAACGAAACACTTTGAAACTTGGGACACTGGTAGAATGTGTCATATAAAACATCTTTTTCTCTTAGTCTTCTTAACAAAAAAAAAAAAAACGTACATCGCAAGTTATTTCATGTTAAAGTTGTCGTATTTCTGTAATTTCAACCAATGACTGACGTCCATTCAGCCGTAAAAATTAAGTGCTGACTACGTAAACAAACGATTCTCGGCGGTGATAAAATTATTATTTCCTTGTCAAAAAATGGCTGAAGCATATTGGCAGTAGCTAATAAACCTTTCTATTATAGGCACAAGGCATGGTTTTTGAGGGAAGGAGCAAGTCGGTTAGGGAAAACGAACACACGTGTGTTGCCTCTGCAAAATGTCAGAAGTAATGGAGATTAAATACGCTTTACACCGCTTAAATTGCCAAAGGAGTAAGTGTAAACAGCTGAATACTTGTTAGTGAATGGTTGAAATTATCGAAATAAGACAATTTTTTACATGAAATAAATCCGAATACAAAAATTTTTTTCTGTTCTATAACACAAAATAGATAAGTATACGAAGTTTGAAAGTCTTTCGGTACCAAAAACACTACATAAAACATAAATGAAAACTGGTGCCCCCGTTTTGAACAAGATCCTGGTTGAGTAAAAAGTGAGCAACGTTTTGAACCAAGAAGAATTTGTACCGGATTTTTTCAGTTTTGAATATTTTTAGACATTTTCTTGCAATTTCCTGATAATACAGACATAGACTTGCCCAAATGCATCAATAAATTAACATTCATATTTTTTTCACCGTTGTGACCGAGTTGATCGTGAATTTTGTTTGTGCGAAAGGTTAGTCAAAGTTGTATTTGTTATTAGTTGTGTCTTAAGACACTTGTTTTTGCTGCCTTACGGCAGTTTTGTTGACACTGTTCCCATTATTTGAAGGGAGAAGCGCTGTTAAAATGGAGAGAATTAGCTACTCAAACCTGTCGTCGTCTAAAGAGGAGCTGGTGAACTGTCTAGACGAAATAGATAGAGAGACAGAAAGGAGGAGTTTCGCAGAGGCGGTGAGACGGCAGTCTGAAGATGCGTGTTTCGAGGGAATTAAAAGATTCCAAGAAATGATGAAAAGGGAGGGGAACAATGTCAATGTATCCCCTCCCAGGGAAACTACCGAAAGGACAGCCAAAAGAACGGTGTTGTATAGAACATACTATGTAAGACTGCATCGGATAGAGTTGGCTACGAGAGCTGAAGTGGAAAGGTCTCTGCAGATCATTTGGAAAGAGATTGGTTACCCAGCAAGGGGGAAGAAAGTTCGAAACGGTGGAGGTGTGGTTTGCGTCCGAGGCTGTGGCCAGGTAGCATGTCGTTACGCCCCTCAAGACGGAAGAGGTGGTCCTTCTCCCTATTTACCTGGGAAGACATGCTTCTCGGGTAAGTGTAGATGATATCCCTCCCGAGGTGGATGTTACCCGGTTAGTAGCCGCCATCCTACTTGGTATAGAGAACCAGGCAAAAATAATTTCCAGATGTGCGAGAGATGAAGAAAGTAAAAAAAAAAAAAAACCCACTGAGGCATTAGAAGGAATCACTTCGCAAGAGTTCCAGCACTGCTTCGAACAGTGGAAAACGAGCCAGGACCGATGCATTGCTTCAAATGGAGAATACTTTGAAGGCGATAAAAGTGTAAACATTTAAAACTAAGTGAGTAAAATAATATTGCAAAATTCCGGTTTCTTTTGGGTATCCCTTTGTATATATGTGTGTGTACCTGCGTAAATGTGTGTATGCGTTTGTTTAAGCGCGAGTATTTGTATTTGTGTCTTTGCAAATGTGTGTGTGCATGCGTGTGCGCGTGTATATGCGTGTATGTGTGTTTGTGTAAATATGTACGTTTGTATATGCATCTGTGTAAACGTGTGTGGTTGCGTTAGCGATTGTTTGTGTGTGCTTGTGTAAATGTGTGTGTGTGTTTGTGTGTGCTTGTGTAAATGTGTGTGTGTGTGCTTGTGTGTGTCAGTGTAAATGAATGTGTTTGAGTGTGTTTCTGAGTAAACGTATATATGTGTATGTAAATGTGTGTCTTTGTGCATGTGTAAACTTGTGTGTATGTCTAAACTTGTGTGTGTGTGTGGTGTGTGTGTGTAAACTCTGTGTGTGTGCGTGTGTGTGCTGCATGTGCGTATATATGGCTGTGTGAAAGTTTGTATGTGTATGTGTCCAAACTTGTCAAATATATTTTAATGAATCATTAATTTTATGTACAAAATGAAAATCTTTGAATGATATTGAGAGAGATGGAAAGAAATAACGAGTGAGAGAGAGAGAGAGAGAGGGAGTGTGTATTTGTATATTTGTATGTGAGTAAGTAGGTGACAAAGACAATTAATCTTTAAGATTAGTAGTAAAGTTCAAGCTAATATGAAGGTAACTATATTAATATGTACGTACGCATGCACATAACGCATTTATACACATATATGCTAAAGTACAAAGACAAGCTCAAATCTAGTTCATCACAAACACATTTGATAAAACTGCACTGAATCATAATGAATAGTGGCTAACTTGCTATAAAGCAAGTATAAATTAAGGCACCTGAATCATCTTAAAAGACAGAACAAAGAAAAAGAATCGAACGTGCTCGCCGTTTTGTATAAGAAACCGTTTTGATGTCCAATTGAACAATCTGTAGACTTGTCTGTAAATCATTAGGACACACACACACATACACACACACACACACACACACACACACACACACACACACACACACACACACACACACACACACATTAATAGATAGATAGATAGATAGATAGATAGATAGATAGGTAGATAGTTTGATAGATATAAACATATTGGTGGGTGGGAGGTACATGGCGTTGACCAAAGAACAAATGATACAATCAGTGACAATCTCTTGAAAAGGACTCATGTTGATTTCTTATAAATGTATTATTCGAAACACAATATTTGAATTCTTGTCACTGAAATACATGTTTCAAAAGCCTATTATCTATAGGCAGACATTTCCCATTGAAAGTCTTCATCATAAACTTTTAAGGGTTTCAAACTTTGAGCATTGACATAAAGATTTTTATTGTTTCCAACACGTCATGATCTGAAAAAAGTAGCTGTTCATGTGTGAAGCAGGGTTCTTCCAGCCGCAAATCACTTACTTTCAATGTTTGACCTTCGGATTTTTTGTGGTCATTGTAAAACTTAGCCGTATTGGAATTTGACGTCTCTTGAAGTGGGATAGCTTATCAGCAGAAATGACAAGTAATTTGTAAATGAATATATCTTGTAAGCCATATCTGCAAAATATTCTAATCTCAATAGTAAAACATAGATTCCTAGCAGCCTTTCTTGTTCTATTGCGCAGGCATAGTGGATCTCACGATGGGTGTCCTAACTTAAAGATTGAGTCAATATTACGGGACTCTTGGAAGGTCACAGGCGAATTTACAAACTCAGTTGGATAGTTGATCACCTGAGTTAGATAAGGATCTATATCAGTGAACTATTAACACTGGTACTTTCTGGGTATTGGCAGCAAAAGTCATGATAAAAAACCTTAAGTTGATTTGCTCGAGTACCCCTTGGAATAATAAGCAATGTTTTACCGAAACCCTTTGCCAAAATCAAAGAGTTTCCTCCAGTTATCATTTTGTTTCCATGCATGTCTTAATGTCCAATTCATAAGTTGTAATGATATTGTGTGTGATATTGAAAATTCAGCTCTCACAAATATTCAATATTTTCTTAGATAGTATTCCATTATACCATTTAGTTTCAGAATTTTCGTCCGTCTCTTATGTATAACCAAGGGCGACAGTACTAAAAGAAAAATAGTCCTGGTTAACTGAGAAATTTAGGAAGTTGGGCACAATAAATGCCGAGGCAGCTTTTGTTTACAATGGTTTGAGTTTTACAGTTCTATATTTAAGAGATGAGGAATTATGTGCATTATTTACATTGTTTACATTCAACGGATATTTGTCCACATCTTGTTTGTTGTTAACACAACGTTTCGGCTGATATACCCTCCAGCCTTCTTCAGGTGTCTTGGAAAAATTTCGAACCTGGGTTCTCAATCCTAAGGTATTTTTCGATGTTGCTATTATTATTATTATTGTTGTTATTATTATTATTATTATTATTATTGTTCAGGTCACTGCTTGGAATCGAACTCGCAATCTTGGGGTTAGTAGCACGCGCTTTTAACGACTACGCCATATACCCACGGGCATATGACATAGTGACCTGAACAACAACAACAACAACAACAATAATGATAATAATAATAACATCGAAAAATACCTTAGGAATGAGAACCCAGGTTCGAAATTTCCCCAAGATTCTTGCTGCTTCCTCCACCACACCATACACACTTTTCCACCATAGTTATCAGACAAAGGGACATTGGCGACTTTGCCTTGTAAAAACGCGCGTGTTGAGATCCTCACGATGGACTTGTCCGATTGGTGCATTCGTTCTACACAAGACAACAACTATTCGACATAACTTCACAAGTTAGCATGCATGTTCACTGCACATGTGCAATAACTCTACAACATATGTAATATAGGGAGCTGGCAGAAACGGTAAGCACGCCGGGTGAAATGATTAGCTGTATCGTCTGCCGTTACGTTCTGAGTTCAAATTCTACCGAAGTCGACTTTGTCTTTCATCCTTTCGGGGTCGATTAAATAAGTACCAGTTACGCACTGGAGTCGATGTAGTCGACTTAATTCTTTTGTCTGTCCTTGTTTGTCCCCTCTATGTTTAGCCCCCAGTGGGCAATAAAGAAATAAATACAAGGGATTGAAAGACTGATTAACTGAGATAGTTGAAAGGTATTTAATTTTAGTTCGGTACCTTATATTATGACTACCATCGACAAGCTTAATCACACAAACACACATATATGAACGCGCGCGCGCGCACACACACACGCACACACACACACACATTGAAAGGTATAAATGAATAAACATTCCAATCGGTCAAAACAACTTTATATCATTCCCAAATTATCAGAAATTGAATACAAATATATATTAAAATAATAAGGCACCCAATGGTAAAACCCAATAGTATAAAATATACACATATACACGAATAAAAGGTAATAAAACCTATTTCATTATACCTTTCAATTTATTTTTCCTTTCGCCTCGGTGTCACCTGAGCACTTCCAGCTACGCCCTACTTTTATTTTTGCTCTACGGTTTAAGGAAATTATAAAATTATCCTTTTATATATTGCAAACCAAATTCAAAAACTATATATATATATATATATATAGGAAAATAAAAAAAAGCCAGAATGCTGAACTGGGAGCATAATTTAATAAAGATTTGAAAAAAATCTTTATTAAATTATGCTCCCAGTTCAGCATTCTGGGTTTTTTCATTTTCCTATTATTTCTCCACGTGCGGTTAACACAACCCCACTATTTACTGACTTATATATATATATATATATATATATATATATATATATATATATATATATATATATATACATATATATATATATACATATATACGTATGTATTTATGTGTGTATGTATGTATGTATAAGGCACTGTGTGGTAAGAAGGTTGCTTTGTGACCACATGGTTCCGGGTTCAGTCCCACTGCATAGCAGCTTGGGCAGGTGTCTTCTACTTTAGCCCCAGGCCGACCAAAGTCTTGTGAGTGGATTTGGTAGACGGAAACTGAAAGAAGCACGTCGTATATATATATATATATATATATATATATATATATATATATATATATATATATATATATACATACATATATATATATATATATTTATTTATTTATTTATTTATGTGTTTCAGCCAAGTGGCTGCGGTCATGCTGGTGCACCACCGTGATTTTCACGTTCCTTGCATGGCTCTTCTCCCCCACCTGACATGGTCCAATCAAGAGTTTTGATGGCACATCTGGTGTATAAGAGAATTTGACACAGCTGCCCTAAACTGCGTCTCATTACGAGCCATTGGTTCGTCTGGTATCGTGGAGAGGAAAGCGTCAAGTTTTGTCTTGAAGACCTCCGCATCCATGTCTTGCATGTCTCTCAAATGTTTTGGCAGGGCATTGAAGAGCTGAGGTCCTCTGAAACCGAGGCTGCTGCAGTATCTCGTTCTTATGTGAGATGCAGTGGACGGTACCTTTGGCACCATGCAGTGGCGACCCGTGCGGGCATTCCTGTAGTACTTGATACCAAAGTTTGGCACCAGTCCTTCCAGTATTTTCCATATGTATATTATTACATATCTCTCCCGCCTGCGCTCCAGGGAGTAGAGACCTAGTGCCTTCAGTCGCTCCCTGTAGTTCATCTGTTGGACTGTGGCGATCTTTTTTGTATAGTGCCGCTGAATTGCCTCGAGTTCTGCTGTCCGCCTAACACTGTGTGGTGACCACAACTGAGAGCAATAGTCTAGGCGGCTCAGAACAAATGTCTTCCATAGAATCAACATGACTTTTTGATCCCTTGTACGGAAAGTCCTCAGTATCCACCCCGCCAGTTGTCTGCACCTTGCTGTCAACTTGATAATGTGCATGTGAAATGATGCATCACTACACATGTTGATGCCCAGATCTCTAACTGTTTGTGGTTCTGGGATTGCAGTACCTCCAGGCCCTGTGTATGCCAGTTGGGAGGTACTTGTGGTCTTGTAGCGCAGTACTTGAAATTTTTTTGCATTGAACTGCATATTATTTTGCTCTGCCCACTCATATATTGCATTTAGGTCATTCTGCAGGCTTACAATATCATCAGGATTCTTTATTGCCTGAGATATCTTTGTGTCATCAGCATAGCTAGTGACAGTGGCTCTCCGAGTGACCGTGGGCATGTCCAGAAGGGCCACTATGAACAGTAGTGGCCCCAGAACAGTTCCCTGAGGAACACCGCTCAATATTTGTGTTTCCCTAGATAGTCCTCCATTGGCTGCAACTGTCTGACTTCTACCATTCAGGAAGTCATGCAGCCACTCTCCTAATTTACCAGCTATGCCAAGGTTTCGCAGCTTGTGACATATCAAGCCATGATCAACTTTGTCAAAGGCTTTTGCAAAGTCGAGATATATCACATCAACATTTGAATGGTCAAGTAGCTGCTTCAGGACCCAGTCATAATGCTGCAAGAGCTGCGTGAGGCAGCTTTTACCTGGACGGAAACCATGCTGGGTCTCATTCAGCAAGTCATTTTCTTCTAGGAACGCAATCAATCTCCTTCTGACAATTCGTTCCATGACTTTGCTAATATGTGAAGTCAGAGAGATGGGCCTGTAGTTTCCAACCTCTGCTCTGCTTCCACCTTTATGGATAGGACATATGGTGCCTTCCTTCAGCTTTTTGGGAAGTTTACCATTTGCAAGGAAACTCTGGAAGAGTATCCGGAGTGGTCCTGCTAATTCTTGTTTACACGACTTTAAGAGGACAGCTGGGAAACCATCGGGGCCAGTTGCCGAATTTGAGCTCATTTCATTTATGGCAGCTATCACATCTTCCTCTTCAATGTCGATGTAGGTAATGGATGCAGTCCCCTTCTGCTGAGTGCTATTGTCAAAGAAATCAGCTGGGTTCTTTATCTGCATGTGACTCAGAGGAGAGGCGAAGACACTCTTGAATTGTGTACTGAGCACTTCACTTATCCATGTGGGATCTGCAGTCAGTGAGCCATTAGGCAGGAACAGGGGTCCTATCTTATACTGCACCGTAGCAGTCTCCTTTGCAAATCTATAGAAAGCCTTGGGGTTTGTTTTTATGCTTTCTACTGCTCTCTTTTCCTTCTCTGCTCTCTCCTTTTCATGGGAGAGTTTAATTTTGTTTTCTATTTCTAACAGTGTTAGTTTTAATTTAGCCCTTTTCCTATCCTCCAGTTCTCTATTTAACTGGTTTGAGACCTTTGTTCTGTGTCTCATAAGGATTTTCCTGTCTCTAGGAATTCTATTGGCATGTTTGCTGGTCTTTCTATATGGCACGTATTTGGTGCATATGTCTTGTATGGTTGACATAAAATGACTTAGTTTGAGGTCATTGTCTTGTATAGAAAGGCTGTCATGCCAGTTTTGATTTCGAATCTCTCTGCGAATTGACTTCCAGTCCGCCCCGTGGAAATTCAGGTTGGATATTGCTTGAGTCCTCCTGGTGGGGTGGGTGTCAGTGGGTTGTCTAGGACCATACATAGTTAATTCTATAATGTTATGATCTGAGAGAGACGTGGGAGTTATTTTCACATTATGGATTAGGCTCACATTGTTTGTGAAGCAGAGATCTAAAACATTGCTTCCCCTGGTTGGTTGGAGTATCACTTGTTCCATGAACAGCATGTTGGATAGTTCTAGCAATGATTTTGCCTGGCTTTGTTCATGCAGTGACATCCCAGAGAGGATGTGACCTTCAGGCCATTTAACATTTGGGAGGTTAAAGTCGCCTAGGAAAAGTATATTGATGTGTTGGTCCAGATTTGTCAGGACCTCTTCTATGCGTCTGAGGCTGTCCTCAAATTTACCCTCCTGCTTTGCGGCATTTGGTGGACGGTATGTTGAGCATACAACTACATCAATTTGTTTTATGTGTACTATTAAAGTATCACATACAGAGTTTGAGTGTGATAGTAGTAGTAGGGGTGTGACATCTTCTCGGATGTACATTGCAACTCCCCCATGACTTCTATCCCTTCTGTCTGTTCGGAGTACGGCATACTCTGGTATATTTATCTCCGCATCTGCTATATTAGGTGTTAGATGCGTTTCGGTAAGCACCATGCATATTGCTTGATTGCATGTTACTAGGTCTTTCAAGTATAGGAACTTGTCTTTGCCGCCTGTTCGTAATAGGCCCCGGATATTCAGTAGGAATATGGGTGTGATATCTGTGCAGGGGTTCCTGGTGTTAGCGGTGGCCATCCCTGATCCATCATCTGTGGTGGTCTTGGACAATGGTTCGTGTGGCGTTGACTCTGTACCCTCTGCATTCACGTTAACTGTTGTACCATTTTCTGGGCCAAGCTTAAAAAAGCTTGCTGCTCAGCTACTGCAGTTCGTACAGCCTCTGCATATAGCCTTTTTTTGGGAGCAGAAGGAATATACGGACTTCTCTCTTTGTGAGTCCTGTTGGTATTCGGTGGATTATGTGTACGTAGATTTAAGCTTTCTGGTCTCCCTTTTCTGCGCTCCCGTTTATTTTGTTGTAAGTGGTTATCTACCTTGTTTAGCTGGTGGTGTTTGGGATGGGCAAATTTGCAGTTTTGTCCCTTTTCCCCGTGCCAGCAGGTACCATTTAGGTAGAATTTACAGATCTGTTTCTTTTTCTTTTTCTTTTTCTCTGTGTGACGTGTTTGGGCTTGAAGCCTGTTTGTGTTTACCGTCTTCTTGTCTGTTCTCCTGTCTTTGTCGTTTGTGGTGCAGCGTTGACTGTATTCACCATGGTCATTGCATCCCTCATCAGTGGCTACAGCACTGGTGGCATCTGCCTTGTCTTGGTGATTCGTTTGGTCCTCCTGAGCCTGAGCACAGTGTGCAGGGTCTTCACTGTCCATTTTTGTGTCCGTGTCTCTCATAATGCCTTCTAGGAGGTCAAGGTGCGGTTTCACGAGCTCGTAGGAGCGAATGAGCTCCAGTTTCTTTCGATCAATTTGGGCCATTGACCTGTGGAAATTGTACCTATCCAGGCTTTCGGCTATTAGATCATTTGCTGGTGATCCTTTGGCCAAGTTCCATGCGTGTATAAGAAGACGAACTTCTTCCAGCTGCCAGTTTCGGCGCATCTTCATCTTCTTGTTGGCCTCAACTTGGCGCTGTACAAAGTCTCGTCCTCTGGTATCCATGGTGCACGATATTTGAGAGAGAGGGGTTATCTTAAAGAATATAGGAATAGTACTAGAAAGAAAGAAGAGTATAAAGAGGGGAGGGAGAAGGGAGAATACGAAGTAGAGCGAGTAGAGAGTGCGTACAGAGTACGAGATAGATAGATAGAGAGAGAGAGAGTGGATGTGATAGGAATAGAGATGTATGAGAGAGAGAGAGAGAAGATAACTCAAGAGAGAAACAAACAAAACGAGACAAGACAAAATGAAACGAATAATGAAAATAATAAAAATATATACATATATATATATACATACATATATATATATATATGTATATATACATATATGTATGTATATATGAGGGAGAGAGGATAACTCGAGAGAGAGAGAAACAAACAAGACAAAATGAAAATGAGAAGAAAAACGAAAAATTAAAAACGAGAAATATATATATCACGGAGAACAGAGAGAGAGGGTGAGAAATAGAGAAACTAAGAGAGAAAAAGTGAGGGAGAGAAGATGGGATAAGAGTAGAATAGAGATTTCGATTAAGAGTGTTAAAACGAGGTAACTATAAGGGAAAATGAGTGAAAACTTTTAATACTTTAAATAAACTAAGAAGAACGATTTTATCGTAAATAAATTTAATCGTAAATAAACAAAAACTATTCTGTGAGAGAGATTACAGTATGTTAACAAAACAAACTTAGTATGTAAATAAACTAAGAAGAAACGATTTTATCGTAAGTAAATTTTATCGTAAATAAACAAAAACAAAACTATTCTGTGAGACAAATTACGGTATGTTAACAAACTAGTGAAATAAATTATTTTGTCGTAAATTGTTTTTGGAGAGAGAATAGAATATTAATAAAACTTAGAAATAGAGAATAAAACTTAGCTCAGATTTCTATCTGTATAACCTCTCACCACGTGCGTGGTTTCTTCGAAGATGGTTGTTCGCTTTGGTTCGCTCACATTAACGTGCGTTGTATATATACTATTTACTTTCTTTTTCAACGGTTATAATGCAGGACCGTCATTAAACAAACAGGTACCGAGTTTTGTGTCGGCTTCAGCGAATATTTATCTTCGATATGGAAAGATACCTGTTGGTTGCTTCGAGAGACAGGGAAAAACACGTCTTAACACTACGAAACCGTAGTGTGTATATATATATATATATATATATATATATATATATACATACATATATATATATATATATATATATATATATATATATATATATATATATATATATATATATACATACACATATATATATATATATATATATATATATATATATATATATATATATATACATACACATATATATATATATATATATATACATATATATATATATATATATATATATATATACATATATATATATATATATATATATATATATATATATATACATATATATATATATATATATATATATATATATATATATATATATATATATATATATATATATATATATATATATATATATATATATACATATATATATATATATATATATATATATACATATATATATATATATATATATATATATATATATATATATATATATATATGGGAGAATGTACGAAAAAAAAACAACAGACGAGGACAGGTGGTGTAAACAACAAAAGGATGTATTAGTTTGACGCTCGGGAATACAGAAAGTCCTTAACGGTTCGAGCTACGCTCTTCAACAGAAAGAATACAGAGAAAACAAGGACAAAAACACGGAGAAAAAAAATTGAATGGTCTTGGTCAACGATCTATCATGGCTTCTGCCATATATATACATACATACATACATATATATATATATATATATATATATATATATATATATATATATATATATATATATATACACAGAGAGAGAGAGAGAGAGAGAGAGAGAAAGAGAGAGAGAGAGGAGAGAGTGAGTGTGTGAGAGATAGAGAGAGAGAGAGTGAGAGAGAGAGAGAAGGGGGAAGAGAGGGAATGTAAATAAGTAACGAGGATGTTCAGGCATCAATACATTACGACCGTTTTGAGCGGCTCCATTCATTTAATCGATCAATGAAAACATTGCATCAATTTGAAAGAAACCGCTTTCCTCAGACGTAGATGACTATATAGATTTCTAACATAAAGGATAAACCATTTGAAACAATTTTATATCAATACTAGAAACCAAAATAATTACATTGTTTCTTTATGTTATATTTGTGGCAGAATGAATTTAGAAAATAATGCTTGTCTTATTAAGCCGACTATAATTTAAAATGTAGCGGAGGAAAATAGAGGGGATCAAGATATAGGTGTGGTGAGGTAATTACCTATATTTAGAAGATTTTATGCAGCATGTTTACAATGTTTACAATGATTTAGAATTAAATCCATTGAGAGTTGTCAACTATGTTCTAGTATGTATGTACGTACGTATGTATGTATGTATGTATGTATGTATGTATGTATGTATGTATGTATGCATGTTGTATGTATGTATGCATGTATGTATGCATGTTGTATGTATGTATGTATGTATGTATGTACGTATGTATGTATGTATGTATGTATGTATGTATGTATGTATGCATGTTGTATGTATGCATGTATGTATGTATGTATGTATGTATGTATATGCATTTACGTGTGTGTCTTTGTGTCTGTGTTTGTCTCCTCCCACCAACGTTTGACAACCAATGCTGGTGTGTTTATGTTCCCCTAATTTAGCAGTTCGGCAAAAGAAGATGTATGGAGTAAGTAGTAGGCTTACAAAAAATAAGTCCTAGGGTCGATTTCTTCGACTAAAACCCTTTAAGTGGTGCCCCAGCATAGCTGCAGTCACATGACTGAGACGTGTAAAAGAATAAAAGCAGACACACGCATGGATCCTTTGGACTCACTCGTTGATTGTTACCTCGTGTTTGTCCTAAGGTCTATTACACCCCACTTTTGTTTAAAGAGCTTCTGTCATTTGTTATTATCAACGCGTGTGTGTGCGTGTATTATATGCAATATATTGGGTTTATGTGTAGATTTCTAATTATCTGCATATGTATATATATATATATATATATATATATATATATAAACAATATATGAGTATATGCATATATATGTACATGTATGTATATACGTTTATCCACATGTACATATAGATGAACGTATATACATACATGTACATATATATGCATATACTCATATATTGTTTGTATCACGACAGAACGCACGCATTACCTTTATACAGTAAGTTTTTAACTATATATATATATATATATATATATATATATATATATATATATATATATATGTATGTATGTATATGTGTATGTATGTATGTAAGTATGTATGTGTGTGCACATGTGTGTGTGTGTGTGTGTGTGTGCGTGTATATGTCGGTCTATGCATCTATGTGTACATGCGTGTAATTGATTGCGTGCTTCTGCGTTTGAGTACGTGGAGCAGGAGGCACTCCACAATCCATTGTCAGCCTGCAGTTTAATCTGTTGAGCTAATATTGACACTGTTTTGTTTTATTTGATTACAGATTTGTTTGATAAGGAATGGCGACACTGATGGCAGTGATGGTGGTGGTGGTGGTGGTGGTGGTGGTGGTGGTGGCAGCACTGAGGTGAGCAAATAAAATAGTAACGCTGTCACGTATCATTTGATATTAGTGATATTTCTTCTTCACGTGTCTTTACCACCAACCTGTGTCCCATTTCTGAGTGCTACTCTGAGTATCTGACTTCACTGAGTATTAACTGAGTATCTGTGTCACATTAATTAAATACATACTACTAAACCCACATTGCACATAATATTTACACTTTTTTAAGGCGGCGAACTGGTAGAAATGTTAGCACGCCAGGCGAAGTGTTTAACGGTATTTCGTCTGTCTTTACGTTCTGAGTTCAAATTCCACCTAGGTCAACTTTGTCTTTCGGGCTCAATAAATCAAGTACCAGTTGCATACTGGCTCCCTCCCCCAAAATTTCGGGCCTTGTGCCTAGAGTAGGAAAAAAGAATATCTACGCTTCTTTCTTTTTATTGCTCATATTTACTGTCTTTCATCCATTCATCTGTTCTTTGTTTCTTTAGTTCTTTCTCCCACTTCCTATTTTCGCTCCTTTATTTTCAATTCTGTCTTATTAGTTCTACTCCCTTCCTGTCTCCTCTTAATCTTGTCCACTCTCAGGATAGTATTGTTGCTGCTGCTGTTGTTGTTGTTGGTGGTGGTGGCGATGTGGTCTTCTTCTTCTTCTTCTTCTTCTTCTTCTTTTTCTTCTTCTTCTTCTTCTTCTTCTTCTTCTTCTTCTTCTTCTTCTTCTTCTTCTTCTTCTTCTTCTTCTTCACACATTCCTCTTCTCCTCCCCTCCCTTTCCTTCCTCTCACACCTAACACATATTTTACGTACTACCTATTCAGTCTCTGTGAACGTCACACCCCGCTGTATGATTTATTGTAGTCACCATTAGGTATGGAACGAATGATAAATATATTTGGAGACAATAAACAAATATATGAACGGCTGTGGCCTCCACTTCAGTTACAACTCAATTTCAGTTATAACCTCACTCTGCTTCAATCTTTGCTGTGACGGTGACATGTTGCATGTCCCTTAATAAGGAGAGAATTCTCAAAAGAAGCTGGAATCCATTCTTAAATTGTCATTAAAAGATCTTTTCACTTTTCATGTTTTTTTTTCAGTTTTCATATTTAGTCATTTTTTTTTTTGTTTTATTAATGGTTAAACAATTTTTTTAGTTGGAGATGGTAACCAAAAGTACCGATAGTTTTCATAAAACGAGGGGAAATAACCCAATTTTTTAATGGGGGTGAGATAACCAGAAAGTACCAACTCCTTGATGCGCACAGACTGTATATAAGACGAGATGGTTATGGTTTAAACACCTTTTATCGTAGGTTATTTGCTCGATCAGGATTAACATAGCCTACAGTAACAAACCATCAGAATTGAGTCAGATTTTGTGGGTGTATTGGGGAGTGATTCTATGTCAGTCTCTCCTTATGTGTGCTAGTAGAGAGGAGAGCCTCGTACACTGTCAGCAAGTGTTTGGAGCTAAAGTATTTTATTACCCGAGAAAGACAGTCTATGGGATTCAGTTCTCACTAGGTTATGGTTGAAAGATCACAATGACAAATCAGTAACTGTGAGGCCTGGCAGTTATAGCGACTTCGACGGTTTTTGTCGTGTGTTGTCTCAGTTTAAGAAGGGTGGTGGAATAAAAGTGTTTCCTGTGTTTTTGCAATTAAAGGGTGACAGTACTATTCTATTAGAGAATGTTTTTGAGGTCTCTGGTCATGAAGGTAGAGCAAGCTTAGTGCAAAATTTGCATATAGCTGGTACTTATATAAGGATGATTAAGGATTTATGAAGGATGTTTATCATCTCTACAGCAGATGGTTTTGTTAAAGGTGGATGCATGTAGGCGATTGATGTGCTTGATAAAGTGTGCAAGGTACATAACATTGTAGGGGATTACCAGAGTTGGTAGAATACAAGTGTAGGTCAGAAATGCAATGTTGTAATTTGATAGTAAGCTTTCAATGTAAGAAATGAGAGTTAAATACAGGCAGTTTCGTTACAATATCTGCATGTCAGGCATGGTCAAATGCTTTGTATTTGTGAAGTGCGATTAGATTTCTTTCACTAAATGTCTCAATAGCGAAGCATACTGATGAGTGACTTAGGAGGGATATGATTCGAGTAAAACTGACTTTATGAAGAACGGGGACTCAAAGGTGATTGTTAACGATTGTTCCCATTATGATTGACATAACATATGAAAGAGGCAAAGTTAGAGGGTCTAGAATTCAGAAGGATGTGACAAACTGTAGATTCTTTCCAAAGATCGAAATAAATGCTTAGAGTCTAGCTCTAGGTAGATATTAAAGAGACACTACCAGGGTCTGTGGCCATGTTGGTTCCAAGTAACTGGAGTTGATTTCGCACTTGACCTGTTTGTGTTTAAGTTTGGTATAATTGAAATGGATGATTTTGATTTTGAACAAGCATTGCCCCTTGCGCGTGTGTCTGTGTGTTTTCTCCGTAGTTACTTAGTAAACCATCGTGATTGAGAAGTGAAGTGTATGAGGGTACTCCAAAGGTGGTAGAGAGCTATTCGATAAAGAACTAGAATCATCAGCGGTTTGCAATGCAGAATACTTTGCGAGCTGTGCTATGTAAAAAGGTGTGTTTTGCATTATGAATGGTCTTACATTGTACCGAAGTTGTAGTGGGTGAACTGGGTTTATATGTTTTGTATGTGTTGGTAATATGAATCAGTCAGCTGATTTGGAATGTCATAGAATTTGAATGGTATAGTATGTGGTTCTATGGTGAGTACTGACGATACGGCATAGTGGAACGATTCAACAGATACAAAAACGATGGTGGGAGAGTAGAAGTCAGGTTTTCAAGTAAGATACAAGTCAAGATTGTCTACGGAGTTCGAGTGTCGATGAGAGACACATGTTAAGGAGGAAAAGTAAAAATGGGAAAAGATTCGAATTTTCGTCCAGTAGCATCAATGTGAGATGAGTAAGAGAGCCAAGGAAAATTGCGAACACTAAAGTCACCTAGGAGAGGGGTGAAAGAAGAGAGATTTCTTTAATCTAAAAAGTGATATTATTGCAGATTAGGTGGTGGTTGAAGGAGTTCGAAGACAATATATGAACTCGGAGAAATGAGGACGGCTCACTTTGAGCCAAGTAATTGGAAGTCCTTGTTGTTGATATCCGGGTGAGGGGTGAGAGGTTGGATCAGTGGAATCTACATATTCGCAGACCTCTATCTTTCAGAGTGGAATTTCGGCAGAAAATATAACTTGATTATTAGATATTGCTGATATATAGAAGAAAATAAGAGATTTCTGTGCCAGAGAGGAACAAGATGTTTGGTTTGTGTTAGCTGGAACCTATGAATGTCTGAGAAATATAGGAGAACTGTCTGGTAATTTCAAGTTTTAAACATTTTATATTATTTAGTTTAGATTTGGTTTCGTTGTGGATGTAGGAGAGGAGACCGCGATTCCCGTGTTGCTGCTTAATGGATCCAAGTTGGATCCAATTGGATGTATGGCTCCTTGCAAATCCTCAGCTTAGTGGGTTATCAGTCAAGAATTGATAAAGATGTAGATATGAGATTATGTACCAGCAGGCAAAGAGGTTATTCATGGGCCCGATCTGTTAAAGACACTCATAGAAAGGAAGTAGCATTAATCACAAGATGTGTTAAGCTTATCTCTCAGCCCGATCATGTGTGTGTGTGTGTGTGTGTGTGTGTTTGTGTGTTTGTGTGTGTGTGTGTGTGTGTGTGTGTGTGTGTGTGTGTGTAGATGCATGTGCGTGTGTGTGGTGTTTTACCGTGTCACTTTGCGACTTACTCTGTAGAGTAGGAATGCGTTCAAAAGGGGAAGAGAGATTGAAAGAAGCCTTTTAAGGGGCTACAAGATAATATGAAGAATTGTAGAAGAATTGAATCAAATATATGCACAGAGAGAGAGAGGGGGGGAGAGGGAGAGAGAGAGAGGGGAGAGAGGGGGGGAGAGAGAGAGAGAGAGAGAGAGAGAGAGAACGAAATCAATGTCATTGAAGCTTGCAAGCAGAGAGGCTAAATTAGTTTATTGAGAGACGGTGGTTAATAATTGTTAGTGGGACAATGGTTTCTCATTCCAAATATTCAGTAAGCAACATTTAAAAACACGTCAATTAACATACTTGGTTATAATTTGTCGTTTATACTAAACTCTTTCCAGCAGTATATATATATATATATATATATATATATATATATATATATATATCATATATGCATGTATGTATATATATATGCATGTACATCTCTCTCTCTTTCTCTCTTTCACTATTATATAGCAATTGGATAGATATCCCTTAGTAGGTTGGATTCACAACCCCTAACTGTCTTGGATATATATATATATATATATATATATATATATATATATATATATATATATATATATATATATATATATATATATATATATATATATATATATATATATATATATATATATATGTACGTATGTATGTTATTGATTGCACGAATCTGTACAGCAACAACTATATTATATAAAATGGTTCTGCTAATATGTGCTGTATGTATTATATATAATTGGTCGGACTAACTAGTGCTAAGATGGCAAATGTACAACACAGTAATTGTAAACAATATCTTTCCGCTTACTTGTCAGAAGCAAAAGTAGCTGTATGTTTAACTTATTACTCGAATAATATTGCAGAGGGTTTTTCTTAATTTTGTAATTATAGTTATCACAGTAAAGGGACAGTAAAAGATATTTTATTCAACTGTTTTTACAGGCTGCAACAAAGATTAAATCGTATCTCATACAAATAGTAACATAACATTTCAATAGGTAACGTCAATAGATTCAGTTTAGTGTCCTCTACGAGCCACTTGTCGAAATTTCACTGAAACGAGGCCATAAGTGAAAGGTAATTGAAATTGTCGGCTTAAAAGACAGTATGCAGTTTCTATTGAATAGAGAGTCCTCTAATTTCTACAACACTCGGTTTTATACGCTAAATGTGGCCAAAAGTATTAATGCTCACAGATTTTCCTGTTTATATTTGTCCGTAAATTGATTGAGTGAGTCTCTAGTGCGCCGGATAGATTACCAGGTCACATTTGTGTCAGCTCTCTTCGTTCGCAGCTCAAATACGGCGAGGTCAGATTTGCTTTTTACCAGTTTCTCCTGTGCTCAAGTCGGTGTTTTTCTTTTGTTTGTTTGTTTGTTTGTTTGTTTCTTTCTTTCTCGTTGACCTTCTGGAAGAAGTTGGCTTGAAGAAAAGACCTTGAAAGTGATGATCTCCAAGAAGTCTAAATGATGCTCAAAATATATGTCACGACAGAGCCCAGTCACAAGTTGAAGACTCAAGACAAAGCAAGAAACAAGCTGGAGGAGCCGAGAGATTAGCAGTTTCGTAGAATGTTTATATAAGCTATGAAGTCTGTATTCATAAATAAATGTATAACTACTGTATCAACTATGTTTATTTATTGCTTTTCGTATGAGTGTTTATTATTTTTTTTACCGATTATTTTGAGTTTCATGGTAGCATGATTTTATGGTTGAAATTGCTTAACATTTAAAAAAGAAGACCAAGCGTAGTTATTTGTGTATTTCCTTGCAAACGTTTAGAATTCTGCATATTGAATACTTACAGAAAATTTCTAGAGTTTTAAAAGTTTCAAATACATTATAAATTTGAATAGTATTCCTGCTTTTTTTTAGCTAGTATACAAGAACAAGTGGAACACACGTCTGAAATCTACGCTACATAAATATATGAGCACATTCAATCAATCCGTTTTGATTATTTCTGTTCTACAAGGTTATCGCTAAATAACATTTTCTTACAGTTGTATAGATTCACAGACTGAAATAATATTCATTAAGTTACACCTGAATGGTTGAAGATAGAATTCAAATATATCGATCGGTAAATAATACTTGTCCGTTCAAATACTAATCAACTAACAAATCAATATTTTTTATTTACTTACTATATTTAGAGTAAATCTAATGAATAAACTTGATCGTTTTATTTTGAATGATTTGAGGCGTCTCTTAATGGTTGATTGATCTCTGATTTGGAAGACGAACTGCTCGACTGTTTAGAGTTCATATTCTCACAACAGTGTCAACGGTTTAAGTCACAAGAATTGGCTACAGTTGAGACTCTTATATCGTTCTTTGATTAGCTTGATCAATAGGTTATCATATCTTCTATAGTTAACCACTCTGATATAGTTTCCATTATGCGACAGATTCCACTCTACAGCAATTCTCACTCTGAGTTAATCTTCACCAAACACGCTACTTACTCTACAGTCAGTCTCACTCTAATGGAGTTCCGATCATGCGAGCATCTAGTGCGATGTGGTCTTCACTTAACAGTTGATTCCATTCTAAAGTAACCTACTTTCTTGAGTAGCCATCAGTCTACAGGAGTTGCGGGGAAAATGTTGTAATCTACAAAAGGCACGACAAAATTGCTTAATGCACAATTCACACGCTTTGATAATCCAGTAGTGGAGAGAAATCTGGCTTGTTTTTAAATTTTATATTGAATACAACTAATGAAAGTTATATTTAAGAGTTTCTTAGATTACAGACCACAGATGTTACCAAACTGACAAAAAGCAGTTCTTGATTCAAATACCACTCACCTTAAACTCTGATTCAAGTCTTTCTAGCTGTTTTGAAGAATAAGCCTGACGAGGTTTCCGTTCCACATTTGTCCGTCTCTGACGACGTGCAAAGTTTCTCTGCGCTGAAACGAAAATGAAAACAAGACTTCTAGCTTAGAGGAAAAAAACAAAGGATAGACATTTTGTATTAAAATGACATCAACTTTAATCAACACTAGTGGTTCTTGTTTTAATGACTCTAAAGAGGTGAAAGTCTAACTAGGGCTACATCTTAGTATCTAATGAAATAAAAAAGGCCTCTGATAGAATATATAAGGCCTTTTATGACAACATACCAAATCGAATGTACAGTAATCCCTCGCCATTTCGCAGTTCACCTATCGCGGTTTATTATCTAAGCTTGCGTCGATTCCTCCGTGGTGTTGTTTTGCATTTATAATAAAATAAAAACATACAAATTATAAAAATAATAATAATAAAAATATACAGTACAATACTGTTTCTACATGGCGTATTATCACTTAGCGCGGGAAGTTTTGGAACGTAACACCCGCGATAATTGAGGGATTATTGTATAAAATAAAAACCGTGCAAATACTGCTTTGATAACCAATGCCTAAAGAAGAATATATTATACATGAGCAGAGTCAAAACACTAGAGAGTTCCTATTACTACAATGGCGCTTCAGTCATGAAATTAAGAACCAGATTGCATAACCACATTCACTCCTTAAAATATAAACGTAAAAGAAAAGAAAAAAAAAACTGCAAGTCGTTGGCTGATTTAATATATTACCTCAAAGAGGGAAAGAAAGATTACTCTTTTTCGTTTTCTATTATAGGTTGTGCTCTTCCTTATAGAAGGAGCAGTTGGGATTCTAATTTGTGCTTTGTGGATGCACTTGAATTAATCAGTTGTAAATCCAACCTCATTAACAACCGTAATGAGTTAATTCTTCGTTGTTCTCACTTGTTTAACAAAATATTCTAAAAATTTCCATACAAAAATCCCACATAGTTAAATTAATTGGGTATTATTAAAATTAATGCCTACGCAGAGAATTCGAACCATGCTTCGTGGTTCGCTAACTCAACAACTCATTTATAGGATCCAATAGCTAAAGACATCATCAGGGGGAACCACGTCCGGTTTCAGCCCCTACTCCTCTACCGTTTTCCGACGTGGCGGCTCCCACCCTTCCGGAGGTGTCTTCAGCTCTGGTGCTGATTGCTTTTTTTTTTGTTCTTTGGTTGCATCGTCTTTCATGCAGCCTCAGCGAATATCAGCGGGCGAATCACCATCCTGCCAGATCTCCCTTTAAATACTCGCCTGTAAGCTCCAGCAGCCAGCGCCAACGCTAGCGCCAGCTAACTGTCACGTGACACAATCTCAGCTTCAACAGCCCGCGTCGACTGTCACGTGGCGCAGTCTACTGACCAATGGAGAGGACGGGCGCGTAGTTTTAGCCCGCGTCCTCTCCAGACCTACCTTATAACAGAGTCATGTGAGTTTCAGCTCCAGCAGCCAGACCCGGCTAGCTGTCTCGTGGTACAAATCTTCGAACTATCAAGGAGGAGGACACGCATTCATCTTCCTTCTTAACTTACCAACAATGTAACATACCAAGTATTCTTCTCTTTTTCTCACTAATATTTAATCTTATCCTTAACTTATTGCACCTAGCATACTTTAGTTTAATTTTGATTTAATTGAATTCATTTTAACTGTAGAAAATCTGATATTTCTCGAAAAGAATAGAGAAGCGGATAACTATCTAATAAATTCTACATTATGTTGCAATGCTGACTGTTGACATTCCCCTGCATCCTTTTTCTTCTACTTAGTTTAGACACATCTATACTGCAAGTCGGTCAGTAAATAATGTTGTTAGCAGTTCTCTAACTTATGCTCTCACAAGGCAATATCTTTCAACGCTTGTTGACAGCTTGACCTTCCAGAACTGTGAATCTAGCAAGTATATAATAGATAGGGGTAGTTTTGCAAGTATATAATAAATAGGGGTAGTTTTGCTTGAGTCAGAATCAGAAAATCTACAATAATGACTTTTAAGCTTCGAAGAGAATAAATGGAGTGGGAGTGGGAGTGGGGGGTAACTTCTTTTACGAATAACTGGATGAACGAACTGATATATAAAAACCATTGTATGGCGTGGGAAGTTCCTTAAGCCATTGGAAACGTTCAGGAGTGAACAAAGTTATGTGAGAATATAATTCATCTTTGTTTGTTTGATTCCTATGTATGTATGTGTGTATATTTAATTTATATACGCTTTTTGATAGTATCATAATGGTTAACTTACCGGAACATTTGTACTCTTAATACAACAATATCCATTTATTCTCTCTTTTACTCTTTTACTTGTTTCAGTCATCTAACTGCGGCCATGCTGGAGCACCGCCTATTTTAGTCGAGTAAATCGACCCCAGGACTTATACTTTGGAAACCTAGTACTTATTCTATCGGTTTATTTTTGCCGAACCGCTAAGTTACGAGGACGTAAACACGCTACCATCGGTTGTCAAGCGATACTGGGGGGACAAACACAGACAAGCAAACATATGCAGACACATAGATACATATATACATATATACGACGGGCTTCTTTCAGTTTCCGTTTACCAAATCCCCTCACAAGGCTTTGGTCGGCCCGAGGCTATAGTAGAAGACACTTGCTCAAGGTGCCACGCAGTGGGAATGAACTCAGAACCATGTGGTTGATAAGCGAGCTACTTACCACACAACCACATGCAAATTACAGAGTAAAAATATTTATTTATGAACCCAGAACTGAAATGGATCTAAATATTATGTCTGGTATCAATTAGAGGAGAATATCAGGTACGTCTTTCCTGAGGAGGGGTCAGGAAAACTGCTCCCCAGGATGCACCAGAAGGATCTTGCCTTCGTTTCTGCCGGACAGAAAAATCAGCATTTGCATTCGTTTTAAATTACAGTAAAACTTTATATTTACACTTAATTCAGTTCATCTGATACACACTATATTGCACACACACACATACACACATTGGCAGCATGAACATTGAATGCATCGTCTGAAGCAAGGTGATCACGTTCCTGAGAACGACGATTCCTCCTTTTTTATATGGTTGCCTGCGAATACGCTCCATTGAAAAAAGTCTCAAAAGGCCGAAATGCATATGCTGCTCTGCTGGGACAAATTATTGCTTCTGATATTTATTGTGTTTTTAAATCAACAAGTCCATAAGAGATACTGTCTCAGGACAAATACTGCAGTAACTAGTAACTTGCCTTTCGACAGTGTGTGTACATTAAATATGCTATATAAGTACGTACCTACATATGCACACGCACACACATGTATATATATATATATATATATATATATATATATATATATATATATATATATATATATACATACACATGCACACACACATATGTATATGTATGCAAGACTGTGTATATATATGTATATATATACACACACACATATATATATATATATATATATATGTATACACACACACACATGTACACATGCGCACATATACATACTTGCTCATACATACACACGCAGCCTCACAGATTTTTGCATGTTCATTAAAGTCAAATGTTTATATAGTCATTACGGACATTTTAAGCTGAATGGAGATTATAGTATCGAGGAAAGCATTAAGAGGAATGTAAAAAGTCATAGCAACAAGCTCTGTATGAATTTTGGTCTTATCAAATGTTTCTCATTGATAAATACATACATTCTTGCATGCATGCATACATACATACATACATACATACATACGTACGTACGTACGTATAAACATGGTTAACTAGAAATCCCAAGACCTAAAATGTCACGGCTAATGAAGAATTTACAATTACGAGCCGTTAATGAGATCTCGGAAATATGTAAAACATTTCAGTCTAGACAGTATTATGTACATATAACTAGGAATAGGCATACACATATGTCAAAGTGTGCATTTTCTCATTCACAGCGTCACGTATTCACACATACACACGCATACATAGATGAATATAATACAAAGGTACATGAATACACATGTATGTACATACTTACGCATACATGCGTATATACGTTAATATATACATGCATATCCATCAAAACGTCTATCATTTACAAGCATAGCAGACTTGAAATAGTTATGTAGGACAGAAAATAAACGTTATGTACTGTAATAGAGGTTAGTTGCCCTGTATATGTGAATATCACTTTCCAAAATCAGTGAGAAGGAGAATTTTTATGGACAACTACTTTGAAATCTCTACTCTGATTATAACTATATTTCGTACGAATTATCATTGGTGCACTTAATAATATTATTAAATGTCTTAGCGACAACCTTGGAGGGGATATAATTTTCAGGCAAAAACTCTGGCTAATACGAATTTTAAACATACAGTCTATAAGAGGAACATTAAAAGTATGTAAAACTTCTCAATGTTTGATATGTAAAAGTGACGGAGTTTCTGCTTCTTTGTTAGAAACCAACTTCTTCCTTCTAAAAAGAATTCTAATAAATACACACACACACACACACACACACACACACACACACACACACACACACACAAGTTTACAAACTGAACGAGCTACGCATACGCTGGAGTTTTGATAGTGATGGTATGTCTGGTATTTCATCGTACTGTTTAGGTCACATCTGGACACCGAATCTTTTTACAGTTTGTCTAGAGCAAGTAAAGGGCAGAAGGTAAAGACCACCTTCAGTCATGAATAACCATGGGCTTGCACTTAGAAAGTTCCTCTCCGAGGCACAAGTCTGGGAAAGGTTGTTTATGGAAGACCAGCTGTCGCCCATGCATAGCGGTCTTCCCTGTCCACATCACTGATGTTATGCAAGGGAAAGACAGAAGCTGATACAGCTTGGCACCACTGACGTCGCAACTCATTTCTACAGCTGAGTGAACTGGAGCAACATGAAATAAAGTATCTTGCTCAAGAATACAACACACAGCCTGGCCCGGTCCGGGAATCGAACACTCTATCTCATGATTGTGAACCCGACGCTCTAACCACTGAGTCATGCTCCTTCCCTAGGGCAAGTAAGTCAGGGGAAATTATTATATAACTCTCAGAAATAAAATAGTTTAAGAATCTGAAGTGAAGAGAACGGCCTTATGAAACACAAGAGAACCAGAGGATTTGAGTTTCATCCCTTTAAATTTCAATCTAGAATATATTTGGTGTCGATTTTATATTTCACTTCTCTGTGTTGTATAAGATAACAGCCAGAAATATATGAGGGAGTGGTGAAAATTTCCTGGTTTTGGGTAAATGGAATACCGAAAGATCAGTCAATTATGATTTTATTCAACATATTCCCCTCTCAAATTCACACACTTATTGCAGTGGTCCTTCATTTTTTTCTAAGACCTGTAAAAGAGCTCGGAAGGTTGGGCCTCCAGCCAGGCCTTTAGCGACACCCTTAAAGCCAGGAACTATTCATCACCCGTCATACTAAGGAGAACGTTGATTGCCGAGTTCGATATGTATTACACAGACATGTTTATGTGGTTAAGAAATTCACTTGTTTACTAAGTGGTTCCTAGTTCAAATCCATTGCATAACATATAGGGGAAGTATCTTCTATTGTATCACCGGGTGACATAAGATTCTTGTAGGATATTTTGTGAGTAAAACTGAGTGGAAGACTGACGCTAGAACCGTTACATTTCTCAGGTGGAACACTTAATACGTTGCCTGTTTTAACATCACCACCTGGATCACGGGTGCCATTACTCTGTTACATGCATTCGGGCCACATCCCCGGTTTGAAGATATCTTCCACCCTCCTGTTATCAGTTTTATATGCCTTAAAACGATATTGGGTACAGGTTTTCCTCGTCTCAGTCATATAAATATAAAGTAAGAAATTAGCAGTTCAAGTTCCATCAACATCAGAATTATTCACCCACAACGGCTCAATTTCAATCAGTCAGTTGTAAGTACCATCTGATGGTAAGGAAAGAAAAGAAATGTAGAACTGTTGCCTATGTATAACCTCGCCATCAACAGCTTACGGAAACCAAGGAAAAATTTGTTAGAAATAGCAGCTAAATTCTTCAAAAACCACACTTTACCATTAAAAATAAGTACCCATTGGATATTGTAGCTCTATGTATACTATAACCAAAATTTCTTTGACATGGATATATTATGTCAAAGGAATGCGTTTGACCATGAGTTGGCTTTTTAGAACGAAGACAGCAGCAACAGCATAACCAACTTCATCATCGACAACAAAAGCAACGACACTCTGTGCTGGACGATCCAATTATTCTAAACCTTCACTGCAACACGAATTAAGTTTGTACCGGCAAAAAAGAAATAGATACTTTTATTATATGAACACCCCCCCCCCCCCCCCTTTAAAAAATAAATACTGCCATTCATCTGAGTTTTCATAATAAAAGACATCCATCAATAGATTTTGAATTGTTATTGATTTTATGAAATCGATAATAAAGACTTCAGATTTTGTTGGATTTTGTAAAGGTAACGTTGATATAAGGCGAAGCAAGGAGTATATTCAAGTGCGGTTTATCCAGACACTGCGTTCCACTCACTGTGGTCTTCATGATCCCAGTCTATGAGGCATCTCCACTCGGTCACTCGATCTGCTAAAATAGCTGTCAAATTACCCTTAAACTACACACTATCGTCTCAAAAAGAGAAGGATACATTACTCAATTTGGTCCTACCTGGATATCATGTCTAAATAAAAGATGTTATGGTTACGGCTGAAAGGTCTTTAGTCATAGATCTATTCATCCTTGATTGATCTGGGGATAAATAGCAACCTTTATTAAAACAACTAAAACGATCAATTTCAGTTGCGGTTGCTTTTTAACTTAAGGTCGGACAGGCCTATGATAAAAGGCATCCCTTCCGTGACAGTCTCATCTTTTCCCTATGTAATGGGAACCGAAGACAATATTATCAATGTGTTCTTTTCTTAGGTAGCAGAGGGGGTATTTGAGAGGGATTTAAATGTTATTTCTGGCAGGCCTAGAGACTACATAGAAGCTCCTTCGTTGGTTCGTTGACTTTACATTAAAAACTATACACTGGATATTATACGCACCAGCTCATGAAAAAAAGGAAAAATAAAGAAATGCCGGCCCACTACAAGGACTTGAACCATCAATCTATTATCTGCGAGAGCAGTCTTATTACTGACGCCAGTATAGCAGGCCTGAACATTTTCCTGGTTGTTAGATACTGGGCTAAGGCAGCGAGCTGGCAGTATTGTTAGCATCAGACTTAACGTTTTGAGTTCAAATTCCGCAGAGGTCGACTTTGTCTTTCGGGGTCAAAATAATACTTGTCAAGTATTGGAGTCGATGTAATCGATTATCCCCTATCCCGAAATTTCAGGCCTTAAATACTGAGTTCTATCTTTTCTGCTATTTATTTTAGCTGTATTATTAACAGAATCGTTAGAGCGTCGAATAGAATGCCTTACGGTATTTGCTTTGACTCACTTCCCTTTCTGAGTACAAATGCTGTAGAGGCCAATTTTGCTTTTCATTCTTTCGAGGTCAATAAATAAAGTACAAATCTAGAGAAGTACAAGGAACTGCATCTATAGTATCTAATTATAGCTGTGAGACTATTAGCAACACAGAATAGAAAGCTGTACGCAATGTAAATTACTGATCGCTCCAATGCACAATCAATTTTCTAACAATTCAAGTAATTGCGGCTCTATTTTTCTACTAAATTATAATTGTTTAACTCAGATCATCCTTGACCAAGCAAACCAAGCGTCCCAGTCGAGAGAATAATAGTCTTTTATTGAAACTAAGAAGGTAGATTGTGAAGCGAAGGAGAATTTTGAGCAAATTAAGTGATTACGTAGAGATGACCTCTTTGGTAGTCTCTACACTTGTTTTAGAGATATTCCAAAAATGAAAAGAAATCAGTTATCTTACCACTGAAGTCGAAGAGTAATTGTCTTTGAAGCAGTGCCGGGTAGACCCAATTGGCAGTGGTATTAGTGGGTGCCATCTGAGGCATAGACCACGCTGGTAGACAGGGACCATAAATTGATTTCATTGTGTGCCTTGGTGGAAATTCTGCACCGAATGGAGATACGTCAGGAAGGCTCGAACTTAAAACATTTGAAGCTTCATGTGGAAAAGAACTAGAACAAAGACTTTTCGAGTTTGTACAAAGAGTTTTATCTGGTGAAGGAGTAAATCGTTTTTCATCTCGAAGAATATCCTCAATAGAAAGAACACGTATTGTGTGTTGCATCTGTTGTTGTCCTACTTTACCGTTCTGTTGTTGGGAGCATTTCGTTTCTTCACAAAGTTCTGGGTTCTTTAGATTATTGTCGTCGTACATAGTTCTCGCCTGAGTTTAAGAAAAAAAACAATCGAATGTCAGTCATTATACACTTGTATGTATAGACACATACACATACACATACACACGCACACATGTACATACACAGTAAAGTTAGTAGATCAGACATCAGGTGGCTAGTCTGGTTCGTGTTGTAATATACACTCATTCGGGCCACCATCCTTCTCTCACCGTATGCAAAAGGTTTAGGTGGGAAGATGGCAGTGGTATGGAGAATAACTCAGAGACTCCTGCGGGGAAATTCTCTCTCTTCATCTACAGGACTTTTACTTGAGAAAAAAAACTGTTATCCCCGAATCACTCCTATTTCTCTAACGCATCAACATTTTAAAAATAAGTTCGGTTGCTTACACGCAGGAAAGAGTGGTAAGAGATGTAAAAGCATGAAGAAAACTGAACGACTGTAGTATGCAGCTATTGCTTGAGATTACAAAATAGATTGCGGGCGCATGCGAAATGTGCTACAAGAAGCATTAACAATCTGGTATTAGTTGCTCTCATATCTTAAAGGCACACACACATACATACACAGTCGTACACACACACACACACACACACACACACACACACACACACACACACACACACACACACACACACACACACACACATATATATATACATATACATATATGCATGTGTGTGTATATATGTATATATATATATATATATATATATATATATATATATATATATATATATATATTATAATTTTCCAGAGGATGTAGCAACCGTTACCAATATAGCACAAGAACTTACCTTAGGGGATCATTAACTAGATTCTCTTTTGAATATGAAAATTTAAAAGTTAAAAACCTTATAAAATATATATATATATATATATATATATATATATATATATATACACATACACAAATGCATATATATATATATATATATATATATATATATATATATATATACATATATATGCTTGCATGTCATTGTCCAGTCTTATTTCAAGATTTCTTCCCAAAAGAGAAAGAGACGGTTCTCAACCTAGATTCAAGGCTCCTTCATCGGAATTTCAACATCAACAACAGGGTATTTTTATTTGTATGTATGCATATATATATATGCAGATATGTTTGTTTTGCTTTATGTATGTATTCGCATGTATATAGTTGCATATCTAGACATGGTCACATATATTTAACTGATAAACTTCTTGAAAGTTTTACAGAATTTTACAGTTCCAGTGATGGATTGGATCTGTAATCTTCGAATATGTATGAATATATGAAAGTATACATATATACATGTGTGTATGTTTGCGTATATATATATATATATATATATATATATATATATATGTTTGAAAAAATGAATAAAAATAGGCTTTCTGATAATTTTTCCACATTAATAATTAGATGTTTATAAACATCTAATTAACAAAAATGGGTTTTCTGATAAATTTCTACTTTAATAATTAGATATTCATAAATATCTAATTATTAAAGTGGAAAAATTATGAGAAAAGCCATTTTGATTCATTAAAAAAAATACTGTACCAAGGACTTTCTATTTGTTATCCTATTATATATATATATATATATATATATATATATATATATATATATATATATATATATATATATATATATATATATATATTAAAAAGACGATTCAGGTAGAATCAGGTACTTGAAAAGGTATGCGCCCATGTAGGGTTAGGGTAATATCTGTGGTTTCGGCCTATGGTTGGTGAGAGTGGAAATATCAGATAGGATATTTCGGTTGTGTACACGAAGAAACACAACACTACGAGTATTTAACGCCTAAGGGGCTGGTCCAAACTACACGTATATGCTAGAGGTAAGACGAAAATGTTTTATATTCAGCGCCCGCAATCATCTTTGCCTCTATACATTAAGTGAAGCTTTTCCTAGCGACTGCTATTTCCATCAAAAATTGGTACGTTGTTGCGCTACTATTTCCTATTTATATATATATTAGGTTGGCAACTAAGTTTCCGCCGTTTTTTTAAATTTTGGAATTTATTGCGTTTTTAAATTTTGGATTCTATTTGTTTCAAGAATTCTATTTTTGAATCATTTTGGAATCTATTTTGTTTCTTTACTAGTTAATTTTGGTTAATTTTTGTTTATTTTCAGATCATTAAAATGGAATGTCAAGTTAAGAAAAACGAGCATTTTCGACACCTCCTTCTTTTTGCTTTTAATCAAGGTTCTAAGGCCGCAAAAGCTGCTCGCCACACCCACCGTACTCTCCTGATTTGACACCAATGGATTTCCACTTTCGATCTCTTTCAAATACTATGCGCGGAGTTTCGTTCAATATTGATGCAGAGTTGAGAGCTTGGTTGGATCAATTTTTCGAGTCGAAATCGGATGATTTCTACCAACGAGGTATTGAAAATCTTGTTGAACGTTGGGAAGAAGTTGTAAACAACAAGGGTGAATACATTATTGATTAATTAGTTGTTATTTTTTATCAAACCTTTTAAAAAATTTAAATTTAAAAAACGGTGGAAACTTAGTTGCCGACCTAATATACACACTCACGCACGCAGGCACGCACACAAACATACACACACGCGCATACACATACAAACATACGCATACATACGTATATCTATCTATGTGTGTGTGTGTGTATATATGTATGTGTGTGTGTTTGTGTGTATGTATATATGAATATATATATATATATATATCATTAGAAGAAAAACTATTAATATTATTATTGAATGACTTTTCTTAAATACGTTTATTTTTTATTTTTGGTTTTATTTTTATTTTTATTTTTATAAAGCAAATTAGTTATTCAATGACATCGCTAATGATTGAATGAATGAATGTCTTTGAATTTGATTTAAGCGTTTCTTTTTGTTAGCGTTTATTAACTGCTAAAATTTTTTCAGTTGTTCAGATGTAATTTCACCAGTTTGAATTACCTTCATAATGTTGTATTAACATATATTTTCGAGGCTATTATTATTAATTTTAATAATATTATCTATATGTATGTATATATATGTATATGCCCATGTATCTGTGTTTATAATATATATGTACATGCATACACATATATATTCATTTATTCTTTTATTTGTTTCAGTCTTTGACAGCAGCCATGCTGGAGCACTGCTTTTAGACGAAGAAATCGACCCCAGGACTTATTCTTGAAGAAATTTTAGCCGAATGAACCCACCCCATTATTCTTGTTAAGCCTGGTACTTATTCTATCGCTGTATTTTGCCGAACCGTTAAGTTATGGAGACATAAACACACCAACATCGCTTGTCAAACGATGGTGGGGGACAAACACACACACACGCAGACATACACACACACACGCACACACACACACACACACGCACACACATACACTCACACACACACACACACACACACACACACACACATCAGACAGATTGGGAAGCAAGCTTCTTATCACACACCCACGCTTGCGCCTATATGGCTTTTTACCACGCAACCACGGTTGTCAAGCGATGTTGGGACACGCACACACACACGCACACACACAAACACACACACACACACATACACACACACACACATACATATATGATAGGCTTTTTTCAGTTTCCGTCTACCAAATCCACTCACAAGGCTTTGGTCGGCCCGAGGCTATAGTAGAAGACACTTGACCAAGGTACCACGCAGTGGGACTGAACCCGGAACCATGTGGTTGGTTAGTAAGCTACTTACCACACAGCCAATCCAGATGTATGGATTGCCCTTAAAATACATGGTATGTGCATGCACGAAAGTATGCAGTGAGACATTC
Source organism: Octopus bimaculoides (assembly GCF_046866305.1). Lineage (NCBI taxonomy): Eukaryota > Metazoa > Mollusca > Cephalopoda > Octopoda > Octopodidae > Octopus > Octopus bimaculoides. The sequence continues at coordinate 33,392,885 of NC_142933.1, read as the reverse complement.
ATACATACACATGCACACATACACTCACATGCATGCACACGCACACATAAACATACACACACACATATTTACAAATATAAAGATGCATATAAAAAAATAATAAAATCTCAGGCTTCCCTTAACTATTAATGTGAAGTGCCATCTCCTAGCTGTATTCCTGTTCTATCCTGAGAGTAAGCGCATTTCCTCAGTCCGTACTCACCACCCTTACTCATTATATGACAAATTTTCTGGAAGGTAGCACCTCCCTCTCGACCATGACGAGTACCAGAAGTATTTGAACTGGATGGAACCCGATGTGTCAATCCTTTCAGTCTTGCGCCGATTGACACGCACTGAACTTTTCGAGAGTTCTTCAATGGAGACTTAGGCTTAGTCTCATTCAAGATTTGACAAAGAAAATCGTTTGTTCCTCATAACAGCTCACTTTCTTTTGGCTGCTGCTACTGCTGCTTCTACTACTACTACTACTACTACTACTACTACTGCTGCTGCTGCTGCTGCTTCTACTACTACTACTACTACTACTACTACTACTACTACTACTACTGCTGCTGCTACTACTACTACTACTGTTGCTGCTGCTGCTGCTACTGCTGCTACTGCTACTACTACTACTACTACTACTACTACTACTGCTGCGGCTGCTGCGGCTACTACTACTACTACTACTACTACTACTACTACTACTACTACTACTACTACTATCTCTGCTGTGTTTCGCACTAAACACTTTTTTTCCAATCCTTTCTCCCCAGCACTGACAATTCCCTGGCCATCCCGTCGCCTTCATTTCCCGTCAATCTTTAGACTTTAGAAATAGACATCAATCGTATTGACCCAACCAGCATAGCTGAATCTGAAAGTGTTCTAGCTACTTCCCTATCTCCTTTGGCTGGCCTGTGAACTTAACATCTGCTATACTGATGTCACCAGTATAGAAGAACCTGAAAACCTTATACCTTGTGTGATAAAATAATCGAACTCATAACAATAAATATTTCTAACAATGATTCAAGGTTACAGATTTTGCTGGAGAATGTAATTGATGGAATCGATCCCAGTACTTAATTGGTACTTTATTGTATTGAGCCTGGACAGATGAAAAGAAAAGCGGATCCCAATAATATTTGAATTCTGACCATAGAGGGACGCGATTTTACTTTGTTTTCAGCTACAGTTTATCCACTGATGATAAAAACCCAAATCACCGTCACAGTTTATGTATGCCTGTTATAATTCTAGCCTATCCATAGTGGTTAATTGCTGGTTAGACCGAGTGCCTGGTTGATTAACACCTAGCCAGAATTTGAACATAAAGCCGGAACAATAACCGCAAAGAATCTCGCTCAACTCGTTAATAATGCTGCTAATCCACTGCTTTGTGCTGGCATTTAACTTGTCGACTCTGGAAAGATCAACAGCTAAGTTGACCCGACAGAATTTAGTCTTAGACTGGAACGAATAACACAAGAAATTCTATCCGACGCTCTAAAGATTCCTTTCATTCACCAATTATTTTTAACTACTTATTATCACCGAAATAATAGTTTCTAACTGTGGTAAAATTGCACTCATTTTGAGCGATGGTGGTGGTGGTGGTAGCAGTAGTGGAGGATATGATCGATTATATCCGTTCCAGAGCTGTAACATTATTTTTATCAATCACAGAAGATGATTTAATGGACTTCAATACGAAATTTAATATTACTAATACTATTTTTATTTTACTTTAATAAAGTGAACTGGAAGCCTCATCATTGTGGAATATGAAATCAGAAGGTGAAGGGACGTAACTGATTGCTACAATGTTGTTAATCCGGCGCTTTACCATATCTGATACATGACCAAAATAATGTTTTCTAACAATTTCACAAAACCTCTAATATTAGTGAAAGATGTAGTCGATAATATCATATTTATAGGAACAACGCCTGAAATTTGGTGGTGGAGTGTGGTGGAAAACTAGTCGATTATATCAATCCTGGTGTTTGACTACTACTTATTTAATCGATCCCGAAAGGATGGAAGGCAGAGTCGAACTCGGTGGAATTTGAACTGAGAATGTAAAGACGGACGGAATGCTGCGAAGCATTACGGCCGGTGTGCTAATGGTAACGCCAGCTTTAGAGTTTATGTTGTAGGTCTTACCTATCTAAAGTAAGCAATTTCTGGTTGGATAGAAAAACTGGAAAACTAGGTTTTAGGTATAATAGAAATAACCTTTTACATTGACACAAAGCCAGAAATTTGGAGGGGAGGAAAAGGCGATTATATCGGTCCTAGGTACTTTATTTTATCGATACCGGAAGGATAAAAAGCAAATTTCTGTTTTCCTACATTTGAGAATACAATGTAAAGTAACAGAGCAAATACTGCAAGGAAAAATAAAGGGAGTTGAACCATTAGATATCCTCAATCAACTAAATCGTAAAAGTCTGATGCTCTATCGACTGAGCTATGCAGGCTGACACAACCCTCTATTTATTAAAACGTCATTTGAGTTATGAAAGAAAAGTGATTAAGATCATTTTGGTGAAATGGTAGACACAGTGAAAGTCGTCATAAAAATACTTTGTTTAATGAAACTGTCTTGACTAAGAATGGGAATCAACAACTAGTGTCGTTGCATAGCCCAGTATGAGCAGAAAGGCATTCTAACCCTGTCCATCTCTTTTATTTTCAGGTACAGTGTCTACAATGACATTATCAAATTTGTCATATATTTGTTAAAAAAAAAAAAGATGATAAAGCGGGTGATTTGGGAGATGGATGATTCGGTTCTGCCTTGATGTTGGATAAAATCATTAAGATAATCTCAAAAGAGAATCGTTTGCTTGGAAGACGAATAAGTGTTAAGAGATAATTCCTGAAATGGTAAAATAGATTCCAATAATGTGAAGAAAATAGGGAGACAAAACAGATAGTTGGATGGAATACGTCGATTGTGGCAGTTTATAAACGTGTTATGGTATGAATGTGGTAATGCATGCCTGTAGTATAACATGTGGCTATTTAGCTGATACCCTCCTCGTTTGTTTCTCAGTGTGACGTATTGATGCTTTTCGAATCTTGATCCCCTTAAACACATTTTATGGTCTATGGCTGGGATTTAAACCAAAAAATTCGGACTGTCCGTATTTTAAAAGGTGATTAGAAAAAAAAAACGAAAAAACAAAAAGAAATTCGAAAAATTTACCAAAAAATTTAAAAAGAAAATTTTGGAAAAACTGTAAAAAAAAATCTTTTCATAGCGGTGTGAATTTCCGTGTGTAGAATACAAATGTACATAAATTTTCTGAAAATTCCAAACAATAAAAAAGTTATGAGCGGTTCTATGGCGTGCGTAAAGAAGAATTCCGTTCGACGAAGAAATTCTCATACTCGGATGTTTAAAGTTTGATGATGGACGAATTAAAATGAAAAATAATTATTTCTAATTTAGTCACAGGGTCAGTAACTTTTGAGAAAAGGATTCTAGTGACTTATACAATTCAAGCACTTGAATACTATTATTTTTTTTTATCGAATCCAAGAAGACGACAAGACGAGAGGCAAAGTTGATTTCGATGGCATTAGAATTAGTACATAAAGAACTAGAGCAAACATTGCATGGTATTTTGTCCGTCGATTTCAGCAATGGTTTTTAGCACACACACACACACACACACACACAAATAGAAATGGCAGCAAAATCTCGTCCCAAAGAGCACCCTAAGGTCATAAAATGGTAGTTCTAGATAACTCTAAAACTGTGGGGCATTCAGCGGTTGAGGATGCGGTCTGCCCGATCAACCGCATCCTCCTCGGTTTTCACTATCTCTATCATATACGAAAGACTAAGCAGAATACACAACAGCCTGGCTTGCTACTGTGGAAACAGGCATTTATATGTCAGTGGCTTTCGATTGGCTAAAATTACACGAAATTTGTAAACTTTAATAAAAAGTATTAACTTATTTAAAGCAAAATGAATTTTATTTCCATAATTATCATACCAGACTACATCAATACACCAAGTTTGAAATCAAATGGATCAAAATTGAAGGAATTGAAAAGGGAAAGCTAAACAGGAAAGATCCCGTATATATGTAAGTATATATACACAGGTACTCATATATATATATATATATATATATATATATATATATATATACTTTATTTAATAGCAGCAGAAATATAACAAAAGACTGTTACTCAGAGCTTGACGTTCCCGTTCATCGGACAGTTTTGTTAGAAACGGGAAAGGAATAACAATGCAATCAAAGCTAATATAAAATTTTAAACACATGGATCCGTTTCACTGGTCGTTTCAAATAACGATCTTGGGTGCGCAATGAACAAAACAAATGAATTTAATATAGATTCATCCTATTAAAAAAAAAAGAATCGAAGAAAACCTTAAATAGAAAAATGGGTTCAAAATACATATTGTAAATAATTAATTGTATTCGAATTAACACATTAAAATCAGATAAAATATACACTGCATTAAAAATAAAAAATAAAATTACAACAGTATGTGCATACATGCGTATTCGTGCATGTATTTGAGTCTTCCAAATATATACCTATATGCGTATATTGTCTGTACGTATGCATCTGTGTATTTTGATATATATATATATATATATGTTGTAGATGGTCTAGTATGCGTATATACTGTTGTAATTTTATTTTTTATTTTTTATGAAGCGTATATTTTATTTGATTTTAATGTGTTAATTCGAAACCCTGGTGGAACAAAATCCCATCGTAACTGTTAAGGAACTAGCAGAAGAGCTTGGTTTGGTCATTCAACCATTCATCGATACTTGCGTGCCATCGGGAAATCAACAAATAGGGTCAATGGGTTCCTCCCAAACTTTCCAAGTCTAATCGCACGCAGAGAGTGAATGTCTGCTCTTCTTTGTCACGTCTCACGAATTAACCTTTTTTAGACCGAATAGTGACTGGTGGCGAGAAATGGGTTCTTTATTAAAATGTCAAGCGTCGAAGACAGTGGGTAGGGAAAGAAGAAACACCGGTACCCCAGGCCAAAGAAGGTCTTCACCTACGTAAGGTGTTGTTATTTTTTAGTGGGATATGAAAGCTTTAGTCCACTTTGAACTTTTAAACCCAAGCTAAATGATAGCAAAGGAGATCTACTACGAGCAGCTTGAGCGTTAGAAGAAAAACGACCAGCTTTGGTCAAGACGAAAAGTATTTTCCAACCGGATAATGCTCGGCCACATACAACAAGGATGACATTCCAAAGGCTGTTGCAGTTTGAATAGGTAACGATGCTCCACCCACCATATTCGCCGGACATTGCCCCCATCTGATTATCATTTATTCCACAGTCTTCAAAATCATTTGAACGGAAAAAATATGAATTCTGTAGACGAGGGCAGAACAGTACTGGAGAAGTATTTTCCGTAAAGAAGTGAATTTTGGAAGCGGGACCTTGCAAGTCTACCAGACTGATGGAAGAGTATCGTAGAAAAAAATGGAGAGTATATATACACATACACATGAATACATACACACACATGAATAAATAGAATATTTATGATTTATGTCCACGCTTATTATAAATGAACTAACTGTATACTTACATTATATATTACCCTTTTCGTTATTTAATTTAAGAGGAGTTATCTAAACATCACAAATAAGAAACATAATCGAAGGATGAAAGACAGAGTTGACCTCGACGAGAATTGAACTGAAATAAATCTGATTAAATATTATTTTGTAAAGATATTCTAACCACAACAATATTTTGGAAGATAGATTACAGATTATGTTGAAGATTTTTTGAAATTAGATTGTAAACGCACTGTACAAATTAAATACATAATATTAAGTAACCTAAATATAAAATAAATTTAATTAATCTAAAATAAATTACAATTACGTACAAGGAGTGAAAAATATCATACGTACTCGGATCTAAATTTTGCTGTCTTATTCTTATACTCTTTTCTGCTCTAGGCACAAAGCCCGAAATTTTTGGAGCGGGGCCAGTCAATTAGATCGACCCCAGTACGCAAGCAACTGGTACTTAATTTACCGACCCCGAAAGGATGAAAGGCAAAGTCGACCTCGGTGAAATTTGAACTCAGAACGTAAAGACAGACGAAATACCTCTAAGCATTTCGCCGGCGTGAAAACACCAATATGCTCTCTTTGTTTTTTTTTTAGATATTCTATTCCTTGGTGTATTTAGACAGTTAGCACTTCCCTGTTATACAGCCTTTTACATGCACAAATACAAGAGAAACAAACTGAGGCCAAACTGAATTTAAAAGTAGGTCTGGAATAAAGTTATAGAGTAACTACAACCTATTAATTCTGTGGAATAAACAGTAGGATGTGATAATGTTATAACTGTGGATTGCAGATCCACATTTTAACCACGATCATCACCTCTTTTTTAAGGTATAATATGCTAAGAACTACTGATCTAATATGTATTTTAAAAGCCAGTAGCATGCGATTTGAGGAAGACTTTGCTACTAATTTTAACATACGGACCCTTAAAACAGTATTGTGCATCCCCAATTTACTATTTTGGTATGTGTCCCCACCCAATCTTATATGAACCCTCAGAGGCCTGTGACATAGACGGTGTAAAGTAGTTCCAGTTGTTGCAGTTTCGGAATAATTTACCATTATATGGTGTTATTTGATTCGAAACAAACCCTTCAAATGGTGTTACTTGATTGAAAACAAAACCATAAAAGTTGATTGTAGCAGGGACCTGATAGGTACTGTTTCATGTCTTATGTTGCTCTTGTTTTAGTCAATGGACTGCAGACATGCTGGGGTAGACCATCCCAGGTACTTATTTTTTGAAGTCTGGTTCTTATTCTATCAGTTTCTTTTGCAGGACCGCTTAGTTACACGGATAAACCAACACCGGTTGTCAAGCGGCGTGAGAGACACACTTCCACGAAGACCCCCCCCCACACACACACACACATACACACTTTCACACAGACACGTAAGATGTTGCTCGGAAAGACGTCGAAGGAATATAACGAAAACAGGAATACACAAAGAACGTGAAAATGCTCTTCTCTCATCAGTTATCGACACAATTTCCGTCACCCAAATTCAGTCATAAGGCATTGGTTAGCATAAAACTATAGTGGAAGACACTTTCCCAAGGTGCCGCACAGGGGTTCATACATCTTTCAAAATTGCTAGTGGCAGAAATAAAGGAAAACAGTACTTAATTGAACTAAAACAAAATCATTGCCGAAACTTAACGTCTCGTCTATATCATCTTAATCTTAATAAGGATTTTTTTTACCGAATTACAAGTTGCGAATTGGTTAGACTACTTTTAGTTTCCAATTGAATTAGACATTTATGTACTGGAAAATTTGAAGAGCAAAAGCAAGTATTGAATTTACAGAATAGCGATGACAGTTAACAGCACTCTGTTGTGTGTATGACTGTCTCTGTCTGTCTATCTGTCTGTCTGCTGTGTGTTGTCTGTCTTTCCCTCTCTTTCTCGCTCTATCTCTCTTTATATATATATATATATATATATATATATATATATAACCTATACACATATAAATACACGTATTATATACATAAACATGTTGACATATATATGTATGTGTATGTGTGTATGCATATACATATATATATATATATATATATATATATATATATATATATATATATATATATATATATGCATATATACGCACATATACATATACTTTCACACACATATGTACACACACATACATAAAAACAAAACACACACCCACACACACACACACACACACACACACCCCCACACACACACACATATATATAGAACAAGTAGAAAGATAAATTTTATTCAACGCGTAAATACTGAACAGTTGCCAGTAAATTTTTCTGCTCTCAAAAGGATTTTATCTTTTAAATATACTGTTCAGCTTTTACGCGTTGAATAAAATTTATCTTTCTACTTGTTCTACAATACATTTCAACGCTTCAAAAAAGGAACTTATGTTTGTTTACATATGACGTTATATATATATATATATATATATATATATATATATATATATATATATATATATATATATATATATATATATATATATATATATGTATGTATGTACGTACATATGTATACATATCAATATAAACATGCATAAATTCAATGATGTCGAGTTTCTTTGAAGTCTTGTGAGTTTGACAAATCAACATCACAACATATGTTCTGCAATTATTTTTGTGTAGTGTTTACTTGGAATTTTGATGTCTTGATGTGTGAATGTTTGTTCCGTCATTGAGTTTCTGGAAGCTGCTTTATAGAGATGGCTGGTCTTTGAAAATTTTGGCTACATACTTATATCTAGGCGCTTTGTGAAATATTTACAGTCTTTAGGCCTGTTACGTAATGTCAGAAAAAGAAGAAAGCGTTAATTCTAGTTATATTTACTCAAATATATTCTCAGATAAACTGTTAATCTAATCGACAATAGATATGTGATAAGAGAGAGTTATAGAACAATTTCAAAATAGATAGGTTATTGTTAACTCTTTGCCCACCCTGAGTATCATACGTTTCCTGGCCTCTATGCAATATCTTTTTCAGCCTTTAGAATAACTTGACACTTATCAAAAGAAAGCTTTCTACTATTTAGAAAGTATAACGCAAGGGTTAGCTAAAAATAAGATTATGAAAATGTTTTGTTTAACGGATGAGAAATAATAGTGATAAAAAACGCCTCCAAAACAGACAAGTAATTACAAACAAATGACAGTCGTAATGCAATATAAAACTAATTCCATATGCAACAATTTCCTAGAAAAATTAAAGATGTATTTAATAATCCAGATATAAAGCTGTAATTTGTCATTGATTTTTAAAGAAAGACTTTTTACCAAATTCATTAAATAACTAAATATTTTACAATAAAATTAAGACAATTGGTATAATTCACTCACAAATTACTATTCAATGTCTTTTTAGAAAACTAAATTACCTTAAAAAGAATATTTGAATGAATTATATTGACGATATTGTTAAACACAAGATACTATCGAAACCCTGCACGCATTCAAATCAAATTAACAATTGAATATTTCAACTAACTAGTATGCAATTAACAAAAGTAATTACCTGCTAATCAATCAATATAATTATAAGACTTTAAACCATATTAAAATCGAAAGTACATACCTGTAATTTGCAAGATTTTCAATGTAGATGATTAATTGGATCTTCAATATAAGATTTAAGTTCGACAGAAACTTTTTAAAAAATTCTAGAGTTCTACAGTTCTATAATTCTTAAGATCATTCTATGATCTCCGCTTCACGATGTCGCGTTGGAAGGTATCAAAATCATTAGGTGTTTGTCTCCTCACACGAAGAACGTCTCTGAATATTTTCAGATGAAAATAGACAGACAGAAAATTGAAAGAGCGCACAAAGAAAAGAAAAGAAAAAAAACACAACAATAGCAATAACAAGATGCAAAAGCACCAAGGAGTTAAATGAAGCTGTTCATCCCAAGCAATGATGGACAACTAAAAACACAGCAAAAATAAACAACAACAACAACAATAAATAATAATAATAATAATAATAATAATAATAATAATAATAATAATAATAATAATAATAATAATAATAAATCTCAGTTTCTTTATCGTCTTCTATATATTTCGATCCATTGACGAGCGGCAGAGTTGAAACGGTCAATTACTTTCAATCTTCGCCCTCATTGTCTTCCTATGTTGTTTTAGAGATTCGAACGATTCCCATTTAAACACCCTCTTCATAACACCCTCTACATCACCACAACCACCACCACCTCCACCACCTCCACAATACTACCACCGCCACCACCACCGCCGTCGTCGCCGCCGCCATCAATACTGCAATCAAATACAATAATATTAGCATACTATCATTGTAAAAAACACTCCTACCACGACTACTACCCAAAGAAACAAACAAACAAAAAAAAACACGAAAAGTTACATATGCATCATCATTATCATCGACACAAGCATTACTACCACTACCACTACTACCCCTACTACTACTACCACCGCCACCGCATCACCGCCAACACCATCATCGTCACGGTCACAAGCATCACCATCACGCCACTACTATGGGCAAGACAAAAGCAATATTCTCTCTCTCCCATCATCATCATTCCTGCTACCCCTCCCCACACTATCATCACTATAGCCATGAACATCACCACCAACTTCTTCACTATCATCATCACCGTAATACCAATCTCCCCCATCACTACCAACTTATCCATCGTCACCGTCATTGTCACCACCGCCGCCGCCTCTGCCGCCGCCGCCACCTCCACCACCATGGACAAGACTAAGACATACCGCTCCCCGCCCCCCGCCACTGTCTCTATCTCTAAATGTTGTTAGTGGAATGATTAGTTAATCTGATTGTGTTCGATCTGTTCCTGCATAATGACCAGAAATACTTGGGTAGACATGTCTCATAACTCACATGATATCTTGTTCCCGAGAACTTGCTCCTCTACCTTCGCTTTTCAAACTACGACTGTTCGATTGACAAACATACTTCTTAAAAAGAAGCTGATTATGGGGTTCTAAACCATAGCGGGGCACTTGAGGCAAGTGTGAGAAAAGAAAAATGGGGAAGTCAGACATGTTGTAGGTTTTTGCATATATGTGCGAGTGTACGTACGTGAGAATGCGCGTGCGTACTAGTTTGTATCTATTTAGCTATCTATCTATCTATCTATCTATCTATCTATCTATCTATCTAACTATCTATCTGTCTGTCTGTCTGTCTGCCTCTCTCTCTCTATATATATATATCTATCTTCATAAGTATATACAAACACATGCACACACACACACATACACAAACACGCACACGCACACACAGACACAAACACATTTACACATATCTTCCATAAGTTAAGTTCGCAAAAATAAGTTTGAGAATGAGTAACAATTATGGATTTCTTCTTCTTCTTCTTCTTCTTCTTCTTCTTCTTCTTCTTCTTCTTCTTCTTCTTCTTCGTCTTCTTCTTCTTCTTCTTCTTCTTCTTCTTCTTCTTCTTCTTCTTCTTCTTCTTCTTCTTCTTCTTCTTCTTCTTATTTCATTCATTATTTCTCTAATTTCTATTATATATCCTCTGTTATATCCTTTAATGTCATAGTATCTCTCTTTGATCGATGTAAATCCCACCTGTTTTTCTATTGTTTTGTTTTTGTTTTGTTCTTGTGTGCTGTAAACTTGTCCTTCGATATTGTCCTCCATGTTTTGAGCCCTTGCGTCCTATAAAAAAATCATCATCATCATCATCATCATCATCATTATTATTATTATTATTATTATTATTATTACCATTACCATTGTTGTTGTTATTATTATTATTATTATTATTATTATTATTATTATTATTATTATTATTCTTATTACTATTCTTCTTCTTCTTCTTCTTCTTCTTCTTCTTCTTCTTCTTCTTCTTCTTCTTCTTATTATTATTATTATTATTATTATTATTATTATTATTATTGAGCTGACAGAATCATTAGCCCGCCGAGAAGGGGTGGAGGTGGAGGCAAAATACTTAGCGGCATTTCTTCCGTCCTTACATTCTGAATTCAAATACCGTTGAAGTCGACTTTGTACTTTATCCTTTCGGGGCCGATGAAATGAGTACCAGTTGTTCTCCCACCGAATTTGCAAGCCTTGTGCAAAAAAAATTATTATTATTATTGAGTGAGATAGCAGCGCCGCCATCAAAGTGACACTGGGGTACATATATATGAAACCTAATATACTCATCATGACTACGCGTGTGATAAGGGTGCACTAGGTACACGCATCACAACCATAGGTGCGTGACATGGTGATCTCCTATCAAGATAAACAGCGTATGATCTTGCAGGTGGGGGCCCAAGTTAGAATTTTCTCAAAGTCGAGTAGTGCATCCCGCTCAAAAGGTCCTTGAATAAGGCTTGTTTACAGAGGTGAATTATTCAAGTCTTAAAACCATTCACTACTTCTGTTTGTGATCAGAGATGCACATATTGTCAGCCACTAAGAGACATTCTCAACTGACAAGCAAATCTGTGGTGTTGAGCAGAATATTTGCTGCAGCCCATCTTTTATATCAAGGCAAAACAATGTACATGATAACACTCTCAATCAGTGAAGATCAGAAGTCATGAAAGCCAGCACCTGGTACTGCATCAGGGCTTTTATTATTATTATTATTATTATTATTATTATTATTATTATTATTATTATTATTATTATTATTATTATTATTATTATCATTATTATTATTATTATTATTTCTTTTTCTTCAAATTTTCTTCCATTTCTCGCTGAGTGTTTTCCGTACACCCAGAGCAGAGAAGCACATTGTATGCATTCCCAGTTTACACACGCAAATTCACAGATGAAATATGTATTAAAAAAATTTAATAACTTAATAAATTCATGAATGGATGTTGTTTTCACAGCGATAATGCTCTTCTCAGTACATGAGTCGTTCCAGTTAACACGATTTTTTGCACTCCCTGTAGGGATGGTAAGCTTGGTATCATTTTCAAATAGGTTTCGGAACCTTTTTTTTTTTCATCATTCTCAGAGATCCTACAATTATTGAGTGAGAAAGCAGCGTATGCCATTAAAGAAGCACAAGGGTAAACATATACGAAGCCCAATACACCCATTATAACTACCTGACTGATAAAGGTACACAAGGCACATGTGTCACAACTGCTGATCTCATAGCAAGATAAACAGCACATGACTTTGCAGGTGGAGATCAGTTAAAATTTTCCTCGAGTAGCCCATCCGATTCAAAATGTCCGTAAATAAAGGTTGTTTAAGGATGATGAATCCATGTTGCCAGAGGCGAATTATTGAATACCCAAAGAAACCACTTAAACACATGGTTATGATAATCGCCTCACTACGCCTGCTCGTGATCAGGGATGCACATGTCAGCCACTAAGTGACATTCTCAACTTGTGAAAGTCAAGCAACTGAGAAGCAAATCTAAGGTATTGAGCAGACTATTTAGTGCAGCCCAAAACTTCCAGTCAAATAAGATCAGAAACCATGACAGCAATTGCCTGGTACTAAATCAGTGCATCTATTATTATTATTATTATTATTATTTCATGTTTGACTTTTGTTTTGCATTTGTACAAGTTGGATCCAAGTCTCACCCAGACACCTCAAGAGACAACAAGTTAGAAGTTCATGTAGGTGTTATGCCTAGGGTACCATATATTTCGATTTGTACATAGTGTTGTTCTAGAGAATGTTTAAGAAACCATAAGAAAATTATGTGTTTGTTTTAAAATTTGAAATCACATAGACAGTATTTTACGTAGGATATGGGCAGTTCCCATGAGTACTATCTTTTGAACTTCAGCCATTTTGGGGTTTCCTGGTATCTGAGCTAGGTAGTAATCAGCCCGTTTCGCTGTCATTCCCAGGGCACCTATGACAATAGATATTGTTTTAGTCTTCAGGTTCCACATTTTGCTAATTTCTATTTCAAGGTCTTTATATTTGCTCAGTGTTTGGTAGGTCTTGACAGATACGTTTATATCGATTTATTATTATTATTATTATTATTATTATTATTATTATTATTATTATTATTAAACGTTGGGAGAGGCATTATGCCGGTAATAAACACACGCACTGGTTCAGTCCTTTATTAATTTATATAGTTTTTTGTTAAATTATTTCATTGCACTCTTGCAATCTCTTCAGTAACTTGTCTCTCCACTTCCATTTATTTTGAATATATGATCTGGCGTTGTTTTCGCGTTGTTTCGAAACTGTTTGGTATGAGCATGTGAGTGTGTGCAAGCTCGTATGTGTGCACGCTCATATGTGTGCACGCACTTATGTGTTCGTGCTTATATGTAAGTATGTGCGTCCATATGTGTGTTTGTAATAATTTCGTTTATATCAGATCAGATAGAGACTTTTTAATTAATTTATTTACGTTCATATTCCGCATCATATGTGTGAACAACACATGCAACCACGGGCAATTGTAAGGCCCTCATCTACGTGTATTTGGTGTTTAAAATTGGTTGCGTTTCAGTTATGAGGACCGACTCCTGTATTTGTCGCAAAGATGCGTCACCGGGGTGTCTAGACAGGATTTCTATGTTAATTCTGTCCAGTACACCACCATGTTGTTCTTTGGCATGCTGGTAGAGCACCGAGGTTTGTTTTTGATTATTATAGTCCCTCCAATGTTCGTTTACACGCTCAGCCAAACTTCTTGCCGTCTCACCTATGTATGTGGTGTTTCTGTTTTTACACTCACCATCCATACAGCTTATTTTGTAGACTACATTTCTGGCTTTGCAGTTGGCACCAGGACTATTTTTGCACACAATGCAACTCTCCTCAACACACCTTGTTCTTCTGAAGGGATATGTTTTACATATTATTGATCTAATTGATCTCCCTGGTTTTTCTATAACATTTATCCTCAACTTGGTACTTTTGAGGATTTTTCGAAATCTGCGGGCCAGTTCTCCGTGTGGCGTGGCGTCCACAAACATTACTCCCTGGAACTTGTCGGTATTGTACCACGTGGTCTTTTTGTTTGTTTTGTTACTAATCCTTTGTAGTCTATTCCACTGTTTGTTACGGTATCTAGGTTGTGTTCCATTTGTATCTTTGACAACAATCTCTTCAATTGAAATCTGTCATATAGTTGCTATATCACCTTGCTCACTCTGTAAATATCATTATTTCTACTTCAGGTCTAATATATTCTAGGTATGTTTATATGACATGCATCTCAAACCACAACTTAAAGAAGTCTGTACTACTAGACTCAAAGACGCGTTGTACTGAAACATGACAGAACTAACTACTACAAACGGACCAGATTTGTAGGACATGAGCATTAAATATTATTTCACTTACAGGAATATTACATAAATATAGTATTATGTAGCTGTGTATTATTATTTTATTCTGTGAAATTACATACAAACATCGTACACACTTGCATACGTATATACATATATAATACATACATACTTACGTGCATATGTTCATATATACATATAAACATACACACACAGAGATAGATAGATAGATAGATAGATAGATAGATAGATAGATAGATAGATAAATAGGTAGATAGATAGATAGATAGATAGATAGATAGATAGATAGATAGATAGATAGATAGAAAAATACATACATACATACATACATACATACATACATACATACATACATACATACGTACATACATTAACATATACAGACGCACGTTTCAGCCAGTGGGCTATGAGCAGCATTGGAGAAATAATTTTGCATAAAAAGCAACTTTCAAAACACAAATTCTCTCGTTCATTTTCTTTCCTTCTCCTTAGAAAAGCATACTCAGAGTAGATCCATTCAATCTCACTAGTCTTGCCATTCTCGTCCATCTTTTGATAAACACACTAGAGGCGGCACCTTCCTCTTTACATTCATCTTCTTCTTTACGTTCACCTTCCTCTTCAAATGAGGAAGCTGATTTCATTGAAGAAATCAATGAGGGCTTGGCTAAATAGAAAATTGATTTCAATGAAGTAATTAATGAGAGCTTGGTCAGATAGGAAACTGCCTATCTTCAAACCTTTCAGACAGATCCACCACTCAGCCACTAAGCAGAGAAAGGTCTACTTTAATTCTCTGCTAAAGGAAGGTGGTGCGTCAATCTTCACTATTTATTTGGCAGAGAGCTGGCATCGTCTTACATGGGGCAGCCGCTGCTCAACACAATCCCACAAGTCTCTAATGCACGGACATTGAACGATTGCATGCAGGACGGTTTCGTCCTTCTGCATGCATCTCGGGCAAGTTCAGCTGTTGGCACCTCCATGTCTAAAAAGCTTTTTTGAATAGATAATGTGTCCCTGTAGTAATGTCATGCTAAAGACTTTTTGAAATTGTCCATGTTTTCGACCAGAAAGTCCTCTGGAAGTTACCATTCAGACTGTTCTCATTGACGCCCAAAATTAATCCTAGGCCATCAACTAAGCCCCTTGGGTTGTTTTCACGCTAACGGTTTTGTATAACTGGTACAATGCAGTTATTAAACGCCCAAACTTGGTCTATGTTAGACCCATGATTGCAGCTCCATCAATGAAATGAGCTGCGGAAAGACGTGTCGACGGATGTACATACTAGTTTACCCTTGTTTTCGTCGCCGTCGTTTTTACCATCGCAGTGATTTAGATATTTCTGCAGATACGACAGCCTCAACGCGTGACGCTACATCATCAAGGATAGTATCACAAGACCTCCACGGAGCGGTGCACAATGGATTTTCTGACTAGTGGAACCGGACCCTTCCATAAGAATCGAAAAAGCAAGTGCTCCAATCTGGCGAGTGCTTTCTTGAGACAAGGTACGATGGCTAGGCGGTAGCACACTACTGAGGTGATGTGTGCATCTGCTGCGTCCACCCGCCTTTCAGAGACAGCTTCCTTTCTGTCTATTTGTAGGTGTGCCTAGCCACTCTGACCATGATCTCTTCCTAGTTTCTATCTACCTGGAGATCTGGTCCCAGCTAGATTCCGAGTACTTTTACTGGACCCCAAGTCTAACGACAGAAATCACCGCTCGTCAATATGGACTTGCCTTTCCAAGAGCCTAGTTACAAACCCAATGATTTGTCCTGGTTTATGTGTTCCTGTACATACCTGATATTCTTTCAGTATAGTGTCAGTCATTTCTATATCCGAAGAGTCGGACACTATGACAGTGACGTCGTCCGAGTATGCAGATACAGCTCTCCTGTGACCTAGTTCTAGCGGGATACTCCTCAAACTCTCAAATCTTCGTAGTAAATGTTCTGATGCCAAAAAATAGAAGTGGAGAAAAGGAGCATCCTTGGCGGATCGAGCGTTCAATATTGAAAGGTTCCGAGAGGTGGCCATTGAATTTGGAGACCAAGCAAATACCACTATGTACTGTGGTGATCCAGCCTCTGACGACGGGACCAAAACCAACAGCTTTTAGGACAGCCACCAAATAGCGATGGATCACCCTGCCAAGTGCCTTGCACTGTTCCAAATTTACCAGTGGTCCTCAAAAGTTAGATCTATTCCCGACCCGTTCCACGATGTACCGCATGAGATAGGGGTTGTCGTGGATAGACCTACAAAAGATCGCACAAGTTTGTGCGACAACAAGACTCTTGGCGAGCGCCTAAGCTAAAATCTTTAATTTAGTGTTGAGGAAAGTTATAGGCCTGAAGTTTTCAATCATATCCCCCTTCATGTGCTTTCTCATCAGAGTCACCATTTCCAGGCTGATACGATTGGGAGTGCACCCAGTCTGTTGCCAGGTGTGGTAGACGGCTGCACCCAGTCAGTTGCCAGATGCAGTAGAAGGCTGCAAATAGGTCAGACATGTGGAAAAATAGTTCATAGGCAGTCCATTCAATCCTGGCGATTTACGTTCCATATAGCAGCTCAGTACATCTTCCACTTCTGCCACTGAAATTGGCTTCTCGCAGCGAACTCTCGGTTCGATAAGGGTGACATACCAATGAGGTAGGCCTCAAAGTCCGCTGTCTCAAGTATGCCACTCCTCGAAAAGAGTTGGGCGAAGTGCTACCGAAACATTGCGCTCATCTGTCTGGTATCGGAAACCATACGACTCTAAGGTCCGTGACAGACCGAATTCTAGATTAATTGTCATACTGTACCTCCGCTACACGGCCCCAACTAACGGCTTTTGAGCCTTCATGTTTCAGCACACACACCCTAGCTCGAAAACCGTGTTTCACGTCGAAGAAATGGTCAAGTGCCATTTTCGCGACTAACATGTCGTTTGCTATCCATCTTCTGTGTGCCACTTCTAAATTATTTACTAGTTGATTTTCTATTCTTTAGTTTTCTAAGGCAATCTCTTTGCCAAAATTAACTAACGCCTCTCTGATTTTCCATTGTTAGGAAACCCACCATCTATTGTTGATGATGACTCCCTTTAATTCTCGTTTAGCTTGTTTACTATTTCCCTGAAATCTTCCCGCGCCGAGAAGGTCGCATCCTTCTTCCACTAACTGGGTTTTTGTTACATTGTATTTTCTAAGCTGACTGTAAAGGTTCCGAATTGATGATCTTAACAGCCAACGATTTGAAAATGTAGGCAACTTATCCTAGCCTAATAAAGTCTATTTAAGTCCATATTGGTTCATGTGGGAAATCGGGGTTAAGCCTGTCATATAGTCGGAATTTTCTGAGAAGGTTAGTGAGGCTTTTGCACTCTACCTTCCTATCAACTACACCCACATAATCCTTGCTTGCGTCTAAGATTCTACTCCAGTCGCTCACTAATACTAATTTGCGAGATGTTCCGACGAAAGTCTCTAGATCTCAAAAAAAATTCAGCTCTCCGGCACAATTTGGAGCATAGACTGCAACTTGTCTGAAGGTTCCACAGTTACTTTACTTGCTGCTTACGTCCAAGATTACGATCCTACTGACAAGGTCTAGGAAAACCGTGCTTACTTATACGTCAAGGCGTTTCTGAAACAGAACCTCAACTCCGTTTGATGCAAACCGTCCAGAGGTGACATAAATTTTGTAGTCGTCCAGAAGTAGAGCAAGCGATTACGTTCTGGAAATCCTAGATTCACTAATGGCTACTTCATCCAGACTTAGTGACCTGAGGTCATCGTGCAGGTAACCCTGTTTCCACTTTGCCATTAAGCCACGATTGTTTACACAATCTGTTCTTAGAATTTCCGTTCTAGGAGGACGGAGATAAACAGAAGAGCCAATCACTTACCATAGTCTTGAGTTGACTCTTTTTCAGGGCCTTTAAACGAGCCTTCTAATACTCTTCTGTCTAATAAGTCTTTGAAAACCCTCACATAATGTGGGAAACGTTTCTCAAAATACGATACATAGTGCGTGTTGTTCTTACCAGAACCCTCCCATTTGGGGTTTTGGCATTGGTGAAATCATCAAGATCATCATCTGTTGTTTTGTCTTTATTAGTCTACAAATTCTTCGTTCTCCTTCCGTTGAACTGAGTAATTGAGAGGCTCGTCTGAGAGATGTTGCTCTAATTGTTCTGACTGTTGTGGCTGATGTGGTTGTTGTCGTTTTGGATATTTTTCTTTAGATTTCATCTGTTGCTGATCCTATTGTGCCTCTCACTGTTGCTGGGAACACTGTTTCTGTTTCTTGTTGTTGCTATAGATGGTTTATTTCTTCTTGTTGTTTTTGCATCTGGGTTACATCTGTATTTTCACTCCCCTCTCTCTTTGTTTTTTTGGTGGTGGTGGTGGTGGTGGGGGTCACTCGACGGTATTTTTGTCTCGTCCGTGACTCATTCTATATCCGAGGAGTCAGTAGGATTTCGATTTGTTTGTTTTTTATCTGCTCCTGTGCTTGTCGTTGTAGATGCCCTCCTTTCTTCTTCGGCATTTCAACGGATTTGGTGTCTGGAATAGTGGTGCACAACGAGGTACCTTTCTCGACTTCACAGTGGTGATCAGTTTTGCCACAAATATAAAATCTGGGTTTCCTACCTTCCACGGCCATCCGCATCTGCTCGCATTCTCTGAAATAGAAAAAAAAATCTTGGATACTATGTACTTCTTCCAGAGTAACCAAAACCTGGAACTCCATTGACACTTTCGTTCTCTTTTGCTGGGTCTTGTTTTCATGCTCATTATCTCCCCGTGCTGCTCTAGAGGGGCCATTACTATGGTCTGGTCCTTATGAAGAAGTACTTTTGAAACTCTGACTTTGGGCACGCGACGTCCCATGTATAAGTGAAACATCACGAACTGGTTGGAAGAGGAGGTCATTGTAGCCAACCTGCAAACTTCCTCTTCGCTGCTGCAGATATCTACCACAGTCCCATATTGCCTTTCTCGGCAGATGTAAACTACGGAAGGCTACACTTCTTCCAAACATTTTCTATTTCGGCTAGAGTCGGGTATTGTGGCTTTCTTTTTTGCAATTAATGCACTTATATATATTATTGATTTTTTTCTGGGGGCAAAATTTCCTCTTCTGAGAATTCCATGATATTAGGGCATGGGTGATCTGCGTAATTGCATCATTTCTGAAAGAAGATTTTCCCTCTGAGTGTGTTTTATCGTTACTGTCTTTGTAAAAAAGAATTACTGTTGTTCTTGGTGACACTGTTGTAGCGGTCAGTGCTATA
>NC_142933.1:33357686-33367686 GCF_046866305.1 Octopus bimaculoides | reverse complement strand
ACCAAAAATGTTTTTCTCTCTCTGATTCTTTTTAATATATCTAATATTTGATGAGCTTGATACATCGAAACCTGTTATATTTTAGAGTAAAGATTATTTGCCAACATAACATGGCAGTCCTGGTTTAGGACGATCGTTCCTGTAATTTAACCCCAGGAGACATCGTCTCCAGCTGGCGAGATGCCCTTGTTTGAAACTATAAAGGACACAGATCGTGTCGTATAGTTAGCTAGAGACGATGCCTTTTGGGGCTAAGTTACAACAACATTCGTCCTAAACAAGGGCTGCCACGTTATGTGGGTAAACAATCTTTACTCCAAAGTACTGTTGAAGAAATCGACCCAGGACTTATTCTTTGTAAGGCTAGTACTTATTCTATCGGTTTCTTTTGCCGAACCGCTAAGTTACGGGGACGTAAACACACCAGCATCGGTTGTCAAGTGATGTTTGGGGACAAACACAGACACAAAAACATTCACACACACACACACACACACATACACACACACACACACACACACACATATATATATACATATATACGATGGGCTTCTTTCAGTTTCCGTCTGCCAAATCCACTCACAAGGCTTTGGTCGGTCCGAGGCTATAGTAGAAAACACTTGCCGAATGTGCCACGCAGTGAGACTGAACCCAGAACCATGTGGTTGGTAAGCAAGCTACTTACCGCACAGCCACTTCTGCACCTAACTTACCCCCCCCCCCCTACGCACACACACATGCACATATATATCTGTATGTATATATATATATATATATATATATATATATATATATATATATATATATATATATATATATATATATATATATATATATATATATATATATATATATACAGGGGGGAGAATGTACGAAAAAACGACAACAGACGAGGACAGATGGTGTAAATAACAAAAGGATGTATTAGTATGACGCTCGGGAATACGGAAAGTCTTTGACGTTTCGAGCTACGCTCTTCAACAGAAAGAATACGGAGACAAGGAGAAAAACACGGAGAAAAAAATTGAATATTGTTCAGTCAACGGTCAATCATAGAGACGGTAGGTGAAGGAAAGTGAAGGAAAAAATAAAGATGATAAAGGTAATAAAGGTTTACAAAAGTGGAAAAGTTCAAAAGTTCAAAAGTTCTTTAGACGTCGTGGTATATTGAGGCGATTTTCAATGAGAAGATGGGTCCAGTGTAATCCGTGGGTAGGAGAGGTGCAGCCGGAGGGTGTAAAGTTCAGAATCAAACAGTCCAGAAAGAGTAGATCCAGAAGGAAAGAAGGTAGAATCCAGAAGTTCGTGTGTGATGAGAGGAGACAGGATTAGCTGGTGCGACCACGTGAGCGTGTATTATATGTGGGAGAATGTACGAAAAAACAACAACAGACAAGGACAGGTGGTGTAAATAACAAAAGGATGTATTAGTATGACGCTCGGGAATACGGAAAGTCTTGGACGTTTCGAGCTACGCTCTTCAACAGAAAGAATACGGAGACAAGGAGAAAAACACGGAGAAAAAAAATTGAATAGTGTTCAGTCAACGGTCAATCATAGAGACGGTAGGTGAAGGAAAGTGAAGGAAAAAATAAAGATGATAAAGGTAATATATATATATATATATATATATATATATATATATATATATATATATATATATATATATACACATACATATATATGTATGTATAAAAGGATAAAATCCTTAAAATTTTATCTGTGGCCAGCATATAAAAACAATAGTGCTTACCAACCACATGGTTACGGGTTCAGTCCTTCTGCGTGGCACATTGGGCAAGTGTCTTCTACTATAGCCTCGGGCCAACCAAAGCCTTGTGGGTGGATTTGGTAGACGGAAACTGAAAGAAGCCCGTCGTATATATGTGTATATGTATGTTTGTATGTCTGTGTTTGTCCCCCAACGTCGCTTGACAACCGATGCTGGTTTGTTTATGTCTCCGTAACCTAGCGGTTTGGCAAAAGAGTCTGATAAAATAAGTACGAAGCTTATAAAGAATAAGTCCTGGGGTGGTGGATTTGTTTCGACTAAAGGCGGTGCTCCAGCATGGCCGCAGTCAAATGACTGAAACAAATAAAAGAAAAGAATAAAAGAAAAAAGCATAGAAGAAATTCTTGTCTATATGCTGAAAGATGGAGTGTAATAGTAATAGTGATGATAGATAATGTAGTTCCATGATTTAGCGTCTTCTTTCACTATATAGGCAAGAATGT
Source organism: Octopus bimaculoides (assembly GCF_046866305.1). Taxonomy (NCBI): domain Eukaryota; kingdom Metazoa; phylum Mollusca; class Cephalopoda; order Octopoda; family Octopodidae; genus Octopus; species Octopus bimaculoides. Next base: position 33,365,451 of record NC_142933.1, on the reverse strand, counting down.
TTTCTATGCCCTTAATTATAATTGTATGTGTATATATATGTGTGTATACACACACACACACACACACGCACACACACACACACGCACACACACACACACACACACACACATACACATACATAACGGAGAAAAAGACAAGAAAAATGTATGTGTGTATGTCCACGCACGCACACATACATTCCAACTCCGTCTACGTACACATGCCATCACACACACATATCCACACCCACCCATTTAGACACCTTTCAGACTGTCTTTCTTACACCCTTCAACTGCCCGGATTACTACTGGCCATCTCATCTACACACATGCTCAAAATCCCATAACCACCTATACATTACACCTGTTACTGTAGCTGCTGATAGTTAATATCACACACCACACGCTCATACACACACACACACACACACACACACACACACACACACACACACACACACAAACACACACACACACACACACAATTAACACCACATGCATACACGCTACCACGCACACACACATGCACTTAGTTACTGCTACACACACACACACACACACACACACACACGCACACACACACACACACGTTAGCTTACACACGCCACCACCAGCACATGCACGCACACACACACACACGCTATCACACACGCATGCCACCGTACTCGCACCATCACATACACACAGATATCAACCAATCTTCACATTCTCTTCTTCCAGAAAGCACTTTCTCTTTGTCCATCTACGATCATTCCGGGCATTCCAAGATATAACTACACGTGGACTATTGGCGATTTTTTCCCCTTCTTCATCCTTTTTTTTTTTGGCGGGGGGACTTTCCTATGTCTCCTGATTCCGAAGAAGAGCTTAGCTTGAAATGTAAAACAATCACTCTTTCCTTCTCTGAGCGTCCTATTAATACTTTGCATGTACCACGTCCTTGCGTTGGTGTTTTTTCTTTTTTCTTCGTTTTTTTTTGCTTATTAACTATTTACCGCATGCTCACACGGACCGCCGTCCTTCCAACTGACTTTGGAGTACATAATTCGCGGAATTTTTTCTACCATCGGATAACATCACCTTATTCATTTTGAGTACGCCATTTCTGCACCTTGATTTTATATATATATATATATATATATATATATATATATATATATATATATATATATATATATATATATATATATATATATGATGACGGGGTTTTTTCAATTTCCTCTTGCAAAATCCACTCAGAAGGCTTTGTTTTGTCTGAGGAAATTGTAGATGACACTTGCCCAAGTGGGACTGAACCTGGAACTTCTTACAAAACACCAACACCTACGCCAATATATTTGATGCCAATATGTACACACGCTCACACACACTAGTATATATGTATGTATATATAAGGGAAAGGACTGATTTAAACCAGCGTATGCTGTTATAGTGTGTAATATGTTTACTTTTTATCTTACAATTTTTTTACCTTATGATATTTGTTCTTAGATGACTTATAAACGTCAGTAATTATCACGTATAAGCTGGAGGTAGCAGTAATCGCTAATCATAAACTAGAGATAACAATAATGATCAATCAGACAGTAAAGGTGTCAGTAATAACTAATCATAGCCGAGAAATGTCAGTAATGACCAATCATAAATTAAAATGTGAGTCACAAATTCAAGATGTCGGTAATGAACTATCATAAACTAAAGATATCAGTGATGACCAGTTATAAGTTAAAGATGTTAGTAATGACGAAGCGTAAGCCAGAGATTTCAGTAATGACGAAGCATAAATTACAAATATCAATAATGATCAATAATAACAAAGATGTCGGTAATGACCAATTAAAAACTTGAAATTTAACCTAAGGTGCGGCATGTGACTGATAGCATTTGTAGAAAATATAAGAATGAACTTTGGTCAATACTGTACATCTGTATGAGATCAATGTTATCCATTACAAAAAATATTTGTTAATTATTTTATCTCACGTAATTCCACCACACTGAATAAAGAACAAAATAATAATATTCTATAGTTATTGCAGAAATAAAGGATATACTGTATAATGTAACGTGAGATAAGCTATGTCATAAAAGGCGGGATACTTATGGTTAGAATATTTTAAAACATATCGCAGATAAATTTAGGACTGACAAGGGGTTAAATAATGATAACCTCCTGCCCACAAAATAATACACGTATATATAATTTTGGCACAAGGGCTGCCATTTTGAAGGGATTTCGACGTCGATTACATCGACCACAGTATTTAACCTGTACTCGTTTTTTCGACACGTAAAATATGTAAGGCAACATTAACCACAGCTAAGCTTTCTGTCCGGCTCGGTCTAAGATATAATAAGTGGGAGGTTTCAATGTAGGTTACTGTGTGTAGATTTAAAGTCTGTGTCATGTATTAGGGTATGACATTTACTTCTAGTCCATGTTCATATTAATAAAATGTCATAAACGCTGAACTCTGACTGCACAGGTCACATTATTCATGACGAGTAACTATACTGCGTAGATAGTTTATGCGTGACAATCATACGCACCTCTCCCTTTGTGATGTATACACGCGCACACGCACACGCACACACAGCACATACACATAAGTATATCTACGTAGATGTGTATACATTCATAGACATGCTCATACGTAAGTATAACCCTTTAGCGCAAAAGTTACGAAACAAAAAACAACACAAAGATTAAGTTAAAAAGTTAATACAGCGATGGTATTAATTTGACGCACAGAAAATAAAAAATAATGACAAGATATCTTTTTAATAATTCGTGCATTCGTTTTTCTTCCAAAAGACAGGACAGATTGAACCGAGGAGGGAAACGGGAAATTGAAACGCAAATATATCCAATGGTTACAGCATGGTGAAAAATATGAAGATACACACACACACACACACACACACACACACACACACACACACACACACACACACACACACATACGCACACACAAACACGCACACACATTTACACACATATGCATGAATTATAGAGAAGCCAACTGACGTATAGATAGCTCTATCGACAGATAGATACAACAGCAAAGAAATACTCCTTAGTAATGAAAACTGGCCACTGAGAGGGATAAACAAATATTGGTTATACTCTCAGAACTGGATGCGCACGCGCATACACATACACAAAAAGACAATATAATATGAGTCATATTTTCTTTGTTACATTTGTAAGAATATGAATAACTTCTATAAAATTGAAGAGAATATTTTCTGTATAAATTAGAGATTAGACAGGGCTGTTTATTTGATATAAAAATTAATGTTGAATCAAGTAAGGTACTTTAGGCAGTTGTTAACTGAAATAGAATGAAATAAGTAGTAGGCTTAAATGCAATGCTCTAGTGAGACTACAGGGTAATACCTAAATTTAGTAAAAAAGTAAAAATGTTTCCATCTCTCTCTCTCTCTCTCTCTATCTATCTATCTATACACACACATATACCCCCGCCTATATATAGGAGTGGCTGTGTGGTAAGTAGCTTGCTCACCAACCACATGGTTCCAGGTTCAGTCCCACTGCGTGGCACATTGAGCAAGTGTCTTCTACTATAACCTCGGGCTACCCAAACCCTTGTGAGTGGATTTGGTAGATGGAAACTGAAAGAAGCCTGTCGTGTATATATATATATATATATATATATATATATATATATATATATATATATATATACAATTGCAGCGTGGAAGGTGTTTATAAGCCATTTAAAATAACACACAAAATCCGTTAGATTCACTTCAACATTTGAATTTAATTTGTCAAAATATTTTCGTCGCTTTTAGACCGCGACCAGTTGAAGTGAATCTAACGGATTTTGTGTGTTATTTTAAATGGCTTATAAACACCTTCCACGCTGCAATTGTTTTCGTTCCAGCACACGATCTCAGATCAGGTCACTTGCTATGCAAGTGCATCTCCGTAATATATATATATATATATATATATATATATATATATATATATATATATATATATATATATATATATGTTTGACTACCGATGTTAGTGTGTTTACGTTCCCGTAACTTACCGGTTCGGCAAAAGGGACCGATAGAATAAGTACTAGGCTTACAAAGAATAAGTCCTGGGGTCGCCTTCTTCGACTAAAGGCGGTGGTCCAGCATGGCTGCAGTCAAATGACAAATAAAAGAATAAAGAATATATGTGTGTGTGCGTATATGTGTTTATAGGCGCAAGCATGGCTGTGTGGTTAATAGTTTGCTTCCGAACCATATGGTTCCGAATTCAGTTCCACTGTGTGGCACTTTTGGCAAGTGTCCTTTACTACAGCCTCGCATTCACCAAAAACTTGTGAGTGGATTTGGTAGACGGAAACTGAAAGAAGCCCCTAATAATGTTTGTCCATTACTTTGGGACACTGGAGTCAGTCAACGCCAATAAAACAGCTCTAAAACAAATTCTATACATCAAGTATTTAAAGTCAAAATAGTAATCATATTTCTCTGAGGGAAATATGATCACAATCAGTTCTTTACTGACAAAGAAAGGTATCTTTCAGGCAGATACTTTATCTTCTCTATATTTATGTTATGCTTTGTCCCAAAAAAAAAAAATCTACTAAATGAAATCATCGTTATAAATGTTTTAGATAAAATATAAACCGTCTCCATTGTATTCAAATTGATACAGACGCAGAAATTTGTGAATTAGACCAGAACCATCCATAAAAATATTTAGGAGATGAAACTGATACACTGCAACTTGCAGAAATGAAGGAGAAAATTAGAACAGAGTTCAGCGGCCGAGTTAGATTAAAAAAAAACTGAACTCAATGCTAGAAATGAACTAATTGATATAATGATAATAAGCCACTTTAGTTAAAACTACAGCTTGAATGTTATAAGCCGATAGTTAAACGAATTGAAGGGATAAGGTAGACAAAATATTTTTTGTATCTATCCACTCTATGAGTGCTTCCAACCCAGTAATATTTTCTACATACTGTGAATATGGATCTTGGCTATGCATTATAATTCTCATGACACCTGTAGTTATGAGTATTATTTGTCTTCAACCCCTATACCTTGATTATTCATATTTCCAGATCTTTATTTTTATTGTTTTACACGTGTAGGTCTATCTTCATAGTATACATTCTCAATAGTCTCAACTTTAGTTATTGTATTTCTGTTTGACCTTTTCTGTTTGCTTTTATTTTCTCTGAATTATTGTTTATTTCCGCTATACAACCTTTTCTTTCATTAATTTATTTTTCTGCTTTCATTCTCGTTTTTTTTAATGTTCTTCTTAAAACGACTATTCTGTTGTAAATCAAAATTACATTGAAGGTTATTTACTCTCTAGTAAATAATCTTGGGCCCACTTCTGATCTATGTATTTTGTAGCTTGATGTCAAATAAGTACTATCGGGCTCAGTACAATGATTCGTCTAGGTGTCTCACGGATCTAGGGGCCCAATTCTACTCTGTATATTTTGTAATTGCTGTCAAGTAACGAATACTATAGGGCTTATAATGATGCTTAGATAGCTCTGCCCATATCAGCCCTGATCGTGTAACTTTATAAAGAATAGCATTCCAATCACGACCATCCCATCAATTTTCTAGAATCAATTCTACACAGACAGCATTCGCAAATGCGATTCTTGTATTTTCCTTTGTAAGAGGTGAGATTAAGTTTCGAGGCATTCTTAGTCGTTATTGTTACTGAGTAAACTAACCACGTAGAGTATTTTCTGTTCGGCACGAAATTTTCAGACATTAATCTGCTGTTTTGATGAATCAGATATTAATCAGATATAATTTGCCTGTTATTTGAAGAAATACTTACAGTAGAATTAATAATTTGTATAAATGATTAAGGGGATACTCTTTAATTTGGGGGTTCGGTATGTTGTATTTAACAAACAATTTATATAATCATATGAATAATGATTTTCTACACACATACACATAAATACTTATTCGTTTATCTATAAACATGTATTACACACACACACACACACACACACACACACACACACACACAATCACACACACACACACAACCACACACACACATAAATACATACATACATACATACATACATACATACATATATGTGTGTATGTGTTTATGTATGTATGTATGTATATATATATATATATATATATATATATATATATAGTGTATATATATATATATATATATGAATATATGTATGTATAAATATATATATGTATACATATATGTCAATATATGTATGTATTAATATATATGCATACACACACACACACACACACACACACACACACACATATATATATATATATATATATATATACATATATATATACGCTTACATGCATTCATATATAAATACATGCATGCATACATTACATATGTGTATGCATGCGCGCCTATGCATATACGTGCGCGCGCGCGTGCGTGTGCGTATGTGAGTCTGTGGGTAAAGAAAACCTGATAAATATTAATTTTAGTGAGGTAGAAATAAAAAAAAAGTTAGAAGTCGAAGTTTGAAAACGAATAAATGAATATATATATATATATATATATATATATATATATATATATATATATATATATATATATGACTATATATCTATATCTATCTATCGCTATATATATATATATATATATATATATATATATATATATATATATATATATATATATATATATATATAATACATACATATATATACTGTGTATGAGAATATCTGCTATAAAATAATTATTGTTTCGTGTTTGGTATTGCCTTGTACATTAAGTTTTGAATTTCTATTTAGCCGAAGTATAATGTTGTAATCTCAATGTATAGACAGGCACATCAATTGAAATCTTGATCGGCAATGGTAGATAGAATTACACATGATTGCCTCTAGATTTATTCCGTTCACTCTTCTAACAAATCTCTCCTTCTGAATAATTCCAGAATGTTTTGTTGGTATATTATAAATATTTTCCCTTGCTTCCGCGGCTTTCGCCCCCCGCCTCTCAGTCTCTCTCTCTCACTCTGTCTCTTTCTGCTGACACCTGTCTTTCGTTCTCTCGCACTGTCTCTGTTTTTACACCCCCCGTCTATCTCTGCTGCTGCTCCTTCATCTCTCACTCCTTTTAATAGTGTTAATCTGTCCAACGAAAACAAGAATATTTGCTGAGGTTAGTGGATGATAGCTCGGCGATAGCAACTAACAAAGCACATTTGTTAGCCGTATTTGATGTAGTATACCTTACACAGTGCTTATAATTCGCTGTTTTGTATTCAAATCGTTGAATCACTCCGGCGCTTTCAAAGTAATTCATTTCGGATGTTTTCCTCTTAATTTACGAAACGCTGACATATCACATCGGAGAACATATATAGAAATATTCGATGACACAAAACATTCCTAGCATATCAAAACTCATGGATGTCTCCCAACTTCTACCCTTCATTTCATGTTTGATTTAGAGCTATTATTTACACAAACATCGTCGTAGTCTTTCCTTGCTTTTTTTTTTTTGGTACTTTTTCTTTTATTTCATGTTTTGCTGTTACCTCAGTATTTTTCTACATGACGCAGTATATTGTTGTTCTATAGTTGTCGTTTAACTGATCAATAACTTCTCGGTGACATTTACGTCAATTGTTATATATATATATATATCTATATGTATATATATATATATATCACATGCAGCTCAATATTTTTGCGCTGAGTCAGATAAACACGTTCACGTATATTTACTACGCACCAAAATCTATTTCCACTCACGAATTTACTT
>NC_142933.1:33332686-33352686 GCF_046866305.1 Octopus bimaculoides | reverse complement strand
CATCCGGAATCCGCTTAGGTGTGTGTAACAACTTACCTGCTGAAGCAATCGGCCCCGAAAATGGATGGCGCTAGAGCAAGCGACCGATGCCGGACCGGCCAGGCGACAGGTTCCACGATCGCCGGCGAGGTGACATTCCGATACCCGGTCGAGTAGGAGGGGACCATGTAGTATATAGGTGATCCTGATTAGGAGGTGTGGGCCTCCCTGCTAGTGTGGGTAGACTGCCGATGGTCTGCCTTCGAGTTGTCCCGAGCCGGCTAATTAGATGCCAACCGGTTAGCTCTGCTTTTATTAGGGTATAGTGTCGCGTAGGTTCCCAACGGGACTGTAGCACTTCACTGAATCGATCTTTCGATACCTTACAACACAGGAGGGGGTTCTTGGGTTGTATAGGAGGTTCGAGTTTAGGTGTTATTGTTTTGTCTTGTTTGGGTGGTTCTTGGCATGTCGGACGGTTCCTTCTTTAGGGATCGGTGGATGCAATCGGGCCCGGTTGGCAATGCCTGGTACGTTATGACCCATGTTTGTGGTGAGTGGAGGCCCGGTGCGTTATGACCTGCTGCTTTTTGCAGCAGGTGGATGCACCACCGGGTTTGACAGGTATGTTATGACCTGCCTGTCTCAGTGAGGCCCGGTGTGTTATGACATGCATTTTGCAGCAGGTGGATGCACCACCGGGTTTTACCGTGACGCCTTTTTGGCGTCTGGTGTGATAAAACTCGCTGTTTCGGGTGGGTGGATGCACTGCCAGACTTTGCTCTATCAGGCCTCACTACTAGCAACGGGTAGATGCACTACCAGGCGGAACCTTCCGTGGCATGCACTTTGGTGTTAGTTGGTTGGCCGGAGGGTACTCTAGATGGTTGGGGAGGTTTTAGTTTGCCTATCCTGGGGGGTCGGTTCCGCACCTTCTTTAAGTTCAACTTAATCGCTTCAGCCATGTACTCATGGAAATAGCCGCTCAGTAGTAATGACAAACGATAAGTAACTAAACATACGGCAACCACAATAATAACAAGAGCATCCCGATGAGCGTGTAGATTCGGGTTGAGTGGCCCTGACAACTATAATACACCGGCGTCTTGGTACAGATAACCTTTCCACTGCGGCTATGCTCTCCGGTCGTACTGGCGGGGAAGCTCTACTCCTTGACGGATGGCACCGTCCACCTTAATACACCGGCACCCTGGGATCCCCTTCGTCCAAGTTAGGTTTGCACGGGCGTTGGGATCAGGTCTTGGGTAAGTGGCTGCGGTCACCGAAAGTAGGGGTCCTGATGCGCGGCCAATTTGCCCCGGGTCCGCCGTTGCGGTCCCCTGCTGCGCTTGAGTGGGGTCTTCCTGTACACGGGAGCGGCTTGCGTCGGTGAACTTCGAGCTTTGACCGACCCCTCTTGTTGCCCCACGCCGGCCGCTGTCGCCGGCGGCGCTGAGCGCTTTCGGTTGTCGCGGCGTTTCTTCGCCGCCTCGGTCGTCCGGTGTGCCGTGTTGTCGCGTTGGGGTGTCGCGCGCGTTGGCGACGATGAAAAACCGCAACTTCCGTAGTTTCCTCGCTCACTCGATGGAGAAGGGATCGGGCGTCGCCGAACGGTGGTTCATTATTTGGTGCGAAGCGCGCAGTGCATGTCGAGCGCCTTTGCGGGCGCTGACGCAGCCGATGCGTGACCCTTTGTCGAGAACAGTGTCGGTCGTGGAGTTTGACTGGGACGGTACGTCTGTCAGACGGTAATGCAGGTGTCCCAAGATGAGCTCAGCGTGGACGGAAACCATACGTCGAGCAAAAGGACAAAGCTCGCTCGATCACGATTTTCAGTACGAATACGGACCACGAAAGCGTGGCCCATCGATCCTTTCCGAACAGCGGCGAGGTATGCGTCCGCCGAGAGGTGTCAGAAAAGTTACCACAAAGATAGCTGGCTTGTGACGGCTAAGCGTTTGTAGAGACGTTACTTTTTGATCCTTCGATGTCGGCTCTTCCTATCATTGCGAAGCAGAATTCGCAAGCGTCGAATTGTTCGCCCACTAACAGGGAACGTGAGCTGGGCTTAGACCGTCGTGAGACAGGTTAGTATCCTCCTATCGATGCATCGCGGGTACGCGGCGCCCAGAGTCGCATCGGGAGTTTGGTGCGCGGCGGCGGCGGGGCGCTAGCGCGTCGTCCATCGCTGCCGCCGACGCTTCCGCCGACCTGAGGCGGGCACCAGCAACATCAACTCGGCTACGGCTATTCCGTTCAGGACGAGGAACCACTTTGCGCGCTCGCTCGATAGAGCGGTGGTGCCAGGCTGCTTCTGAGCGATAACGGCTCGACGCCTCTAAGCCGGAACCGAGTTGCTTTCCAAAAGTGTCTAAACCTCAAGGCGCATGCCTTAGCTCGGCGTTCGCCGTCCGCCCGTCGTGTTCACGCAGCGAGCGGTTGCATCGCCGGCGGAATTGCTATTTTGGGACATCGGCGGCGGCGGCGGTCCCGCCGTCGTCGTCGACGTTCCGCCCGACTTGTTCAAAAAGAGATCGAGACGAAAAGGATCGCTTGCATACGACTCGACTTGCCGTTCGGAGTTACGTTCTTAGTAGAGCAGCTACCACACTGCGATGTATTGAGTCTCTTCTCACGAACGACACAATCCGCCCTTTCGAGGCGGCCGAAGTTGGGGGAATCCAAGAAATCGAAGAATCTAACGGCAAAAACCGCGAACATTGAGAGAGCGGGACGGACGGAGGAAAGACGGGTGGAAGTGGTTGGAAAAGATCGGCACTTGTCGCGCGGCAGAAAGGAAGACGAATGGAAGAGAAAGATTCGAGCGACGACAGGAATGTCGCGGCGAGTCGGAACGCATTTCCCTGCAGAGGCGAGTGCGCAGCGCGGCCAAAGGAGATGCGACACGGACGACTGGTCCGCGTGATTTTCTTGTTTCGTCGAAGCGATATTTTTTTTTTCACAAGTGGAATGACTGGTCCCCTGACTGGGTACCGGCGGAGCGATCTAAAGGTCGTCGTCGTCAGCGGTATCGAGCACGAGTGCGTGTGCCGGTCGGCGCACGAACGCGGTCTCTGCTCCAAGTTAGTTGTGAAGAAGACACACGTTGGACGAAGCGCTGGCAAACGGCGAGAGTAACTCGGACTCTCTCGGTACATTGAGTAGTCATAGTAGTAGCAGTAAGTAAACTTGGAAGCAAGCGATTAGTAGCGTTGTTCGGAGCGAGCAAAGAGCTGGTTGCCGCTGCGGCTGCGGCCGGCGGTTCGATCGAAAGGCCGTCGTCTCGGTGGCGATATCGACCGCGATGACGACATGGACGCATTCACTAACGTTGAAGAAGTTATTTCAGAACTATTTAAGGTGGAAAATTGAGTGGAGCAGAGAGATATTTGTGGACCAACGATACTTTCTCTATACTTTTTGGTTTTCGCTCGTAAATGCATTCGAAGATTGCAAGGGTGTACATATTCATTATAGAAGCACCGGTACACTCTTTCACTGTTTATTTACCTCTCTTATACTCGCTCGTTCTCTAACTTACTCTCATTCACTCACCCATAAACTCACTCTATTAGTCACTTATTCTTTCAGTCACTCACTCACTCATTCGCAGGATAAAACCCTTACGGAACGGAAAAATTTGTTAGCAACCAGCCATGAGACTCGAACTCAAATCCCTTTGATTACCGGTCAAGTGCTTTACCAATTAAACTATACTGCTCACAGACAAATTAATCCACAAGTTTTGAACTTGAAACGCTAGGCTGTAAATCAGATTACATCATATACAGATAAACATAAGTTTCTTTTTAAATACATTTCAACGCTTCTAAAAACAAACTTGTTTGTTTATATATGATATGATATGATATGATATATATATATATATATATATATATATATATATATATATATATATATATATATATATACAATATGAGTCATAATAATGAGACATTCTTTAAATGCTAGTATCTTAGATTATAAAAATGACAGAGTACCAAATATATTTATTAAAAGATTGATATACAGGAGTTTACAATATTATCTAAGATTTTACTATTCTTGGCAGGTAGTTGGTGCTGCTGACCCTCATAATGTCGTGGTCGAAGCATACTTCACAAGCCAAAGATCCATCGTTCTAGCCCAAAGAAAATTCCGACAGCATTTTGGAAAGCGATGGGCATCATCCCGAAAGGCGATCCTGCGTGATGTTACAAACTTCGTTGAGGCAGGAAATTGTAGCCATTTCAGTTGATATACTAAACTGCAGTGTGCTTCATTTGAGAAAACGAGCTTCGTAGCCAAGACGTAATGATTAAATCTTAGATAATATGTTGAATTCCTGAATATCAGTTATATAATAAATATATTTGGTACTTTGTCATTTTTATAATCCATGATACTAGCGTTTTAATTGTGCCTCATCATTATGGCAGACCCTACATATATATATATATATATATATATATATATATATATATATGCGTGTGTGTGTGCGTGCGTGTATAAATATATATGTATTTATACATATATATGTGAGCTTGCTGTATTAAATGTATTAACTCTCATTCGAGGTATTTTGTTACCAGGTAGGGGAAAAATTTATGGAAAAGCTAGCTATAAATCATTCACTGTTAAGTTGCGAACAGAAGCACGCCGTCATGGTTACGTTTATCCTTAAAATGAAATATATCTTAGGCGTTGGCAAATATACTTAACTCAATATATTACGTAAGAAAATGAATTATATTAAAGTTGCTTATAAACGGCATTTATCTTTTATCCTTTACTTGCTTCAGTCATTGAAGTGTGGACATGCTGGAGCACCATCGTGAAGGGTTTAATCGAACAAATCGATCCAAGTACCTAATTTTATAAGTCTAGTGTTTATTCTATCAGATCATTATTGTCGAAACGCTAAATTACGAATACAGAAACAAACCAATACCGGTTGCCAAGCAATGATATAGGTGTATACATACACATGTGGCAGAAGTTACTGCAACACTTGAATTATGTGAAGGAGTTTAAAAATCACTCTGTCTATCACATAGCCTCCTTTTAACATAAGGACAAAAGCAAAGCTACTAAGTTGGTTGGTTACATATGGAGTTTGAAATCTAATGCAACACTACATGTGATTAAGTGGAAAATAAGTGAAAAATCCACATCTTATATTAATGGATCAAATAAATGTAAGCTATGTTTAACTGAAAGAGGTCAGATCCTTTTCAGATGTAAGGTCCCTAACTCTAGGTCTGAAATTTTCATTGATTGTGAACATACGTCGAAGTACATTTTGAAGAATTGAAAAAATCCGGCTATACCTAATTAACTTGTTGATATCTTTCTAACCATATATTTTAAGATCTTTTATTTTTTACTTTTACTGCGCCTACACATACACACACACACACACACACACACACACACACACACACACACACACACACACACACACACACACACACACACACACACACACACACACACACATATATTTACCGATAATGGTTTTTAACACATCGAACTACCTGGTAAAATTACTAATTATCAATTAATTATTAATTTTTTACCCTAAATATATATATATAATCAAAATAAGCAACAAGGATTTTAAAGATGGTTGCAGTACGCACGTTTCATGCTACTTCATTTATTTAAATAATGTGAGCATTATATTAAATGCAATATGTAGAGCAATCTTCAGCTGCACGAAAATGCAGAAAATTACAGTAGAATAGACATATTATAATTGTGGCAACATTTCAAATCCAAGTGGGATTTTAAAATAATTCAAAATAGTTTTCATGAACCCAATATGCTTAATATCCTTAGACCTTACACCTTATCTATAGCCTCTGAATTCAATACTGACATCACTTCATGATTTTTGTATAAACTAACTTCATTTCAATGTTAAATCTCTTAACGAGGACATTTTCTTTTCATTTTATTGTTATTAACATACCTCTTATTGTTAAAATATTGTTAAAATATTGTTTAAACTAATATTGATGTCTGTAAAACAATACTGATGCTCTATTCAGACTAAAGAAAAAGCCCTGTTTGACCTATATACCTAGGGTTTAATTCCTCAACATTTTGATAGTAGTAAAAAAGCCCCAACCTATAAGAGTGTTACCACTCTGACCAGAGAAACCTTTATATCCTTTATAGCCATGTCCATGCATAATGCTTACACCTTCCCTTTCCTTAGAAGTGATTGTCTCTTATACTATTATTACTAGATAAGAGACAACACAATCAGAGACAGTTAGAATTTTTGCCTAGAACCAATTACTAGCCTGATAGACTTGGCTATGTCAAGATGGATTTTTATGTATTCTTCCTCTCACTTGGATTTGAAATGTTGCCACAATTACAATATGTCTATTCTACTGTAATTTTCTGCATTTTCGTGCAGCTGAAGATTGCTCTACATATTGCATTTAATGTAATGCTCACATTACTTAAATAAATGGAGTAGCATGAAACGTGCGTACTGCAACCATCTTTAACATCCTTGTTGCTTATTTTGATTTTTTGATCACCTAGTTTTTGGAATGGTTTTTATGTAATACCATACCATACCATTCTGGTGCCTAAACATAAGTACCATATTCAATTTTTGAATCTAAATAATTTATTTAAACATTTTTATTCTACTTTCCGGTTTTGAAGACTCTTCTCTCAGTTTGTTACCACTAACGTAACACAAACACACACGCGCACGCGCGCACACACACACATACATACACACACCCACACACACATGCAATTTACCCACTACCATGAATGTTTTCTTTTTCTTTATATCTAAGTAGGCGATCTGCAGGAAACAAGATGCAACAAGTGGTGTGATGATGACGTTTATTGAAGCAAACCACGTGGATGCAGCTAGGCGCAGGAGTGGCTGTGTGGTAAGAAGCTTGCTTATCAACCACATGGTTTCGGGTTCAGTCCCACTGTGTGGCACTTCGGGCAAGTGTCTTCTACTGTAGCCTCTGGTCGACCAAACCCTTGTGAATAGATTGCAGTTCGGCTAAAGAGATCGATAGAATAAGTACTAGGCTTACAAAGACTAAGTCCTGGGGTCGATTTATTCGACTAAAGTTGGTGCTGCAGCAAAAGAATAAGAGAATATGTATATGAAGACAACGGTATAGCAAAAATCATATTGAAGAGTACTTCATGACTGAATGGAAATATTTTCCCTTCGGGGAAGAGTAAACGAGTTCCTTGTGGAATGTAACACTTATTCCAAATGAATGGAAGAGAAAATTTTAAGTATCACGAATTCACCGAAAGAAAAGGAGCATCTGATTGAGATCAAGAGGACAGCTGCATCCACGTGGTTTGCTTCAATGAACGTCATCATCACACCACTTGTTGCATCTTGTTTCCTGCAGATCGCCTACTTAGATATAAAGAAAAAGAAAACATTCATGGTAGTGGGTAAATTGCATGTGTGTGTGGGTGTGTGTATGTATGTGTGCGTGCGCGTGTGTGTTTGTGTTACGTTAGTGGTAACAAATTGAGAGAAGAGTCTTCAAAACCGGAAAGTAGAATAAAAATGTTTAAGTAAATTATAGACAAGCTCTCATCAATTGTACTTTAGGTTACCTGCACGTAGAATTGGTCTAGAGACACTCTTTCAGCCAACTTGTGGCATTATAAAGTTGCAATTTATAGAACGAAGTACTGAATATTCTTAGGTGGAGTGGAAGACATCAATTCAATGCTGATCCTACGCAAGTCACAACTCGAAGTTTCTCGTTCCCAGTCTGCAAGCGAATTAGGGCTGCAAAAAAAAAAAAAAAAAAAAAAAAAATTCTTCTCTCAGGAGGATATATTTTGGTGGTAGGAATTTTGTATCTTTTGATGGTGTGAATGAGTTTTCAGTTTTGTTTCCTACTCTTAGTGTTTAGTTGTGTTGAGATTTAACATAACATGGAAGAAGTTGACTGTCCCATTATTAGTTACTGTGATAATAACGCTCGTTCTTTAAAAATACTAAATAAGTTTTTTCTCTATATTTATGCTCGTTTACTTTGCTAGAAATAACTAAAACGTTATCACTATACATGCTTAAATCTCCTTCTAAGATCCACTTGTAGAAATAATCTAATGGCGTAGTGAGGAGAAGATTGTAATTTGCATCTAGTGTTATAATTAATTTTATTAAACCTGCTTGTCTATTTGATGTCGTTCAACAAAACAATTTGTAGTATGTGTATAGGCAATATACACCCATGAATCATTAAAGAAACATCGAAAGTATCATGGATAAAATTTACCTAGAAGTACAGTTTTCGTTGTAAGTAGGAAACAAGAGGAATTGAACACCACATATTTGTTGTGCACAGTGTAATGATGTCTTAGCAGTTTGACTGAATAGTAAAAGAAATAATATGTCAGTCGCACTTGCCGTGTTTAATGTGAGGTTACAAATCAAATGGGTGACATCTTTGGTTGTTAAAAATAACTTCATCAACAAAAATATATCAAACGTTGATATCTTTAACCTTTTAGCTGTTTCAATCATCTGACTGCGGCCATGCTGGGGTTTAAAATTTTTCATGGATACATAGAGCTAAAACCTATTGTGAACTGGCAGGTAATATGATAAAATATTATGAAAGAAAATGATATAGGATGTTCCTTAAATTTTATCTTTTATATTCTTCACTTCTTCCTTACCAACCTTGGGGCTATAATTGACGAGCATGGTACACATTTCCACTAGCAGATCTCTGTTGTGGAAAGCAGATATGGGAACTTCAATCGAAATATAATGCTTGATTCTAACAGAAAGAGAGCTCTTTCAATGATTAGGTGTCCGGGCAGCCAGTTCGCCGGCAAAATATTACTGTGTCTGAAGAGCAACCCTCTTAATATTATTTAAATCAAACCAACATAAAGCATGGCACAGGCCAGTAACTTAGTCTGCTGATGTAATAAATCCGAGAAAGGAAGTAAAAAACGTGATACCTGGTTACACAAAATCTGGACACGATAAGGAAATCTAATTAACAGATCCGAATTTAACATCACGGATTTAGTAGAAAACGGTAGTTCTTATGTCTGTAACAGAGAAAAGTTGAGATTTGCTTACAAATGTAATCAATAGCATTAAATTAATTTAGCATATATGTCTCTTATCCATATGTTTCTCGGAATAAATGGCCATTCCTTTAATTGAACGATTAGCTACGGAAACTGTTTCATATAAGGTTTTATTTTAATGCTACAAAATGATAGCGGTATGATTCAACTGATCAAGAAATCATATAAACTCATTCCATAAATGATTATATCTCTCTGCACACAATATTTTGTTATTATTAAGGCGGCGAAGGCGGTGAACTGGCAGAATCGTTAGCACGCCGGGCAAAATGCTTAACGGCATTTCGTCCGTCTTTACGTTCTGAGTTCAAACTCCGCCGAGGTCTACTTTGCCTTTCATCCTTTGAGAACTGATAAAAAAAAGTACTAGTGAAACACTGGGGTCGATGTATTCATGTATTCGACTCATTTCCTCCCCTAAGACTGCTGATCTTGTGGCAAAATCTTAAACTATTATTAAAGCGGTGAGTTGGCAGAATCGTTAACACGCCGGGAAAAATGCTTAGCACCATTTCATCTGTTGTTACGTTCTGGGTTCAAATTCCGCCGAGTTCGATTTTGCCTTCCAACCTTTCGGGTTTGATAAAATAAGAACCAGTTGAATGTTGGAGTCGATCTAATGAATTAAACCCATCACCCAAAGTTGCTGGCCTTATGCCAAAATTTGAAACTAATATTGATTGTTACGTAATTTATTCTAGGTTTATTTTAAGCTCTTCTCACCATAAAATGTTATAACTTTGACGTCTCTAACATATCTACCTTAAAAGATGATATATACGAAATTTATATATCTCGTCTAACATAAACTATGGGTGTGACATACAAAAATACGAAGATGAGCATGTAAAATGAATGACGAGGCTGTAACTGTAGAACAAAAATGTTGACATTTTTATTTTGATAAAATGCACGAATACTGATTTATTTCATGTAGGCGTAGGATTGGCTGTGTGGTAAGTAGCTTGCAAACGAACCACATGGTTCCGGGTTCAGTCCCACTGCATGGCACTTTGGGCAAGTGTTTTCTACTATAGCCTCGGGCCAACCAAATCCTTGTGAGTGGATTTGGTAGACGGAAACTGAAAGAAGCCCGTCGTATATATGTATATATACATATATATATATATATATATATATATAAAAGTATGTGTGTGTGTGTATATGTGTCTGCTTTTGTCCTCCCAACATCGCTTGACAACCGATGCTGGTGTGTTTACGTCCCCGTAACTTAGCGGTTCGGCAAAGAGGCCGATAGAATAACTACTAGGCTTACAAAGAATAAGTCCTGGGGTCGTTTTGCTCGATTAAAGGCGGTGCTCCAGCATGGCCACACTCAAATGACTGAAACGAGTGAAAGAGTATTAATTTCACTTTCTAGTCATACACACGTATACACCTATCAAAATATATACACAGGCATATACCAAATCAATAACAAAAAAAAAACAACTAAATACAAGAAAGAACAAAGGACGTTCACATCAATTATTATCTGGTTATTACAAAAAAAAAATGTTATAAAGTGAAAATTATATATAGACATGTTTAGTCTTGTTTTTTTTTTTTTTACTGGACTGCGCCACTGGGTTCCGGCCGCATTGGGGCTTTGGTGTCCAGGATTTTAGATGAGTATATCAACTCAGTACTAATTTTATTCATCTTGTAAGGGGGAAACGTAAAGTCGATTTGGGTGTAACAAGGAGGTACTGAGAAGGATTCAATGTTTACAAAGCACTATTTTAATTCGCACTAATTCTGATATGTGTGTGTGTGTGTGTGTGTGTGTGTGTGTGTGTGTGTGTGTGTGTGTGTGTGCGTGTGTCTGTGCGCAAGTACGACAGGCTGGCACAGACTTTTTTCAAGCAAGTTTCTCTCATAAACGTTGGGTTATCCTGAGTAGTATAGTAGTACTGTGGACTAAACCCAGGTGATAGATTATGCTAAATACATTAATAGGAAACACAACACAAAAATTAATATAATCGAGACACCAAAACTTTTGCAGACTCTTGATAAGTGCAAGTCCCTTAACAAGTGATTGAGCTCATTTTCATTAAATTGCTGTGGGTTTGATTAGCTAGTGCCAAAGTTATCCGGATCATCTGTTGCTTCTTCTGGTTCGGTAGATACTTCCTGGTTATCAAGCTCATGAAATTTGGGTATCTTGAAATCGAGACGCAGTGGTAAAAGAATGGATCCCACTTTGAATTCCGCATATCAAAAAGCATCTTCGAATCAAATGAAAACGTCTTAATAGCAAAACACAAGATGGGCTTGTGTATTCTACGTAGGAAGGCATTTAAAACAACACGGAAAAATGTAGGCATTTAGAAAAAAAATAGTCGCGTTTAATAATTAAATTCAACATAAACAATGAACAAACTCTTCGTATTGCTTGAAAGAATAAATAAATACATAAAATTAAAATGTTATTGTATTACAAAAAAATGCCTTTTGGAAAGTTCTGTAGAATAATAGCGTTTATAATATAGAAGTTCTGTAACACATTAATATATGATGAAAGACATTTTGGGAAATCCACTTTTTAAAAACGAAGCCTGATATAACATAACGGTTATTCGACAAATACAAAGCAACAGATTATTATAATATCTAAAGCATAAAAATACTCATATTTACAACATTCAAAAGATTTTTGGTCGTTAACTTTTGGCAAATTACTCTGATATCATCAACACTATCTAAAAGAATCTAAACCAAATGCAGAAATAGCTTGTTCAGTAGTCAATTAATGATCCATTAACTTTTCTCTAAAATATTACCCAATAGGGTAACTAAACATATAGAAATGAATAAATCTTATTCCTGTAGAGCAGAAAGGATGTATGTTCAAGTTTTGTGGGACAATCAACTCGTTTCTTAACAGAATGATGGTACTGTATGATGGCACGATAAAGAAAAATAAAATTGTCATGTACGTGGACCGACAACAGGAAGGATTTTGTTCCGACCCTACGTGAGTGGCTTATCAAAATGTACATCAGTTTAACACCAGAATGTACTACATTAAAACAATTGTAAAATGTCAAATAGTTCTAATCGTCATCAACAACTCTACGACCACGAGCTTTAATTTCTATGGCATATCTACTCTGATCTTCCATAAGTGAACAATTTCTGATCTTCATTCATCCAATACTTGATACATTTCAGTTGATCAATAAAATTGCAAATTCGAGAAACTCTGGGCGCAATAGAAAGACTAGACTGATTAATTATCTCTGCTTCATGGATACCCTAAAATTGTATGTTACGGACGTTTCTCAACTTGGAAGTATCAATATTAGTTTCAAATTTTGGCCATTAGTTTCAGGGCGGTGGGTAAGTCAGTTGCATCGACCTCAGTGCTTAACTGACACTTAATTTATAGACCTCGGAAGGACGAAAGGCAAAGTCGACTTCGGCAAAATTGAACTCAGAACGTAAAGACGGACGAAATGTCGCTCATCATTTTGCCCGGCGTGCTAACGATTCTGCTAGCTCTCCGCTATAGAAATCTCTTCAATATTGTCAAGTAGTTTAGTAAGACCTTTAAAATGTCTTATGGATTGGAGAAACAATACATGAAACTGACGATGCAATGAGGCAGAGTGTGAGCAAACAATTTGGAGCTTCATAAGAAGTTAATACAGGAACTGGACGATTTTGCATTCCTGAAATATTTGGGCTTAGCGGAGAATGAAATTTTGTGAACGCGTACTTATGTGCAAACATCTTTGGAACGGTAATGAAGACTGAATACTCTGGGAGAGACAAAGAATATTATAGACCTATCTCAGTAGCAAAGGCACATCCGAAGCCATTTATAAATTTTCTGGGTATTGGACAAGAAAGTTACTGAGGTTAAGTGCGTAGACTTGAAACGAAAGAACTATAAAACACAAATGTGACATTGTTGTATTCTGTGTTTTAAAATATTTCTTTTTCAGACTGAAAACAATTTGTGAAGCATATTTATTGAAAGCTCTCACTATGCCACATTGAATCCCTAATAAACAAAGCAACATGGATGTTTGCTCAAACGCCTGTACATCACAAAATACCTCAAGGTGAACGGTGTCTTTTTACCCCCCAGATAAAAGCTTATCTGGGGTAAAGGTGCTAAAGTGTCAATATTTCGAATGTCTTTGTTGGCGAAGAATAAAAAATACTGACATCTCTATATAATCGAGCTTTGCTAATTCACTTCCAATTCCACCGTCCTCCTACTTACCGCCTCTCCCCATTTCCCTTCCCCATCTCCCTTCCCCATCTCCCCTCACCATCTCCCCTCCTCACCCCCTCTCCATTTCCCCTGCCCCACTCACTCTCCCTTCCCTCTCTCCTCTCTCCTCTCTCCTCTCTTCCCCCTCTCCTCCCTTCCCTCTCTCCTCTCTTCCCTCTCTCTTCTACCTTCTCTCTCTCTCCTCCATTCCATCTCTCCTCCCGCCCCCCTCCCCCGCTTTTTCCTCTTTCTCATCTTTCCTCCCTCTTTCTCATCTTTCCTCCCTCTTTCTCATCTTTCCTCCCTCTTTCTCCTCTGTCCTCCCTCTCCTGTCCACCACCCACCTCCCTTCCCCATATCTCCCTCTCCCCATCTGAACTCTTCCCATCTGAACCATGTCAATTCCTCCCTTAATATTTTCTCCTCCCGCTTAACCGTACCAGTTAAAGCCTATTTCTTTCCCACAAGCTTCTCTTACCTCCATTCTAACCTGACTTTACTTCAAACAATATTCTTACACACTCATTAGTTTTTTTCTTCTCCCCTCTCACTTTTCGTATTTCCAGTTTGCTTCTTATTTCGCTTATTCTTCTCAACATCATTTATCACTTACTCGTACTTTCCTTCTACTGAAACCAATATAAATTGGTTCAATTAACAGTTCAGAAGTATAACTTCCTTGATGATGTTCAGATAACATTTGCTTAACTGAAAACGTGTGTGTGTGTGTGTGCGTGTTTGTGTGCGTGCGCGCGTGCTGTATGAGTAGTTATATAATACATTTGGTTTAGTCTTGAGTTCTTTCATAATTGTTTACTAGCACAGTTATCAAATAGAAATGTTACAGAAAGACACACACGCACACACACACACACACACACACACACACACACACACACACACACACGAACGCACACACACGTATACGCACACATACTAGAATATGAGTATGTGTGTGTGTGTGTGTGTGTATGTGTTACAACTTGCCCGACAAATTTGACGATAACCTAACAGCTATCAATAAGGGATTTAAAAAAAAATAAATATTACAAATGACAAGATTAAGAAACAGAGGAGAAAGTAGTCACACTGTTCGTTGAGGTGTGGTGATCAATGGAGACAATATCTTCGCCCACGCACCTCAACAGAGGACGCACCTATACGAACGACTTACCAGCTCATGGGAGTATGATTAGAATACATGGAAATAATGGATTACTGAAAATGGCAAAGTATGAGTGTCATTATATCTAACTGAAAACAAATTATGTAAGAAGCATCTGCAGGTATGTCCTTACGCCTATACGCGCAGCCTGTCCACGAACTAGCAAAACACAGAGCATGATATTATTGAATTTTACCCTTTCTATTTCAAGAGCTTCTATTCAAGACCCGTTTTCTTAATCACCTTTGAATTCGAAGCGAAGCATTTGTAGGTGCATGAATTATATTTAGCAAACATTTCAAAAGTGAACAAAATAGCTATTGGCGACATTAAATGCATCTTGGTTTATTCTGTTCACATCAGATCAGAAAGATAAGCTCACAATCCGGTTTATAGACTCTTGAAAACAATCCCAATGCACCTTTTGTTAACATTAGTAGCAGACAGTTGTTCACAAATACTGAAATTTTGACGGGAATCATTTTGCCTTTCGTTACTACGATGTCTGTTTGAAAAGTAACGGAACTGGGTGCGTTGTGTGAGCTATGAGCATCGTCCACAGTAAGTTCTTGCCACAGGACAAGATAATCAATCAGCAAGTCTATAAAATAGTCCTGCAGCGTTTGCTTCGTTCAGTGTGTGAGAAGAGACGAGAATTGTGGCAGGGCAAACCGTGGCTGCTTCACCACGATACTGCATCTGCTCACAATGCCCTAAGCATCCGGTATTTCCTAGCCGAGAACATCGTCGCACCGGGACAACCTCCCTATTCACCTGATCTTGCTTCGTGTGACTTTTTTTGTTTTTTCTTCTTTTCTCCAAGCTCAAGGGGCTCATCAAATAGACCTGTTTTGAATGCGTGTAATCCATCAACAGGGCCGTAACCGCGAAGCTGAGGGACTTTCCAAATGAATCCTTTCAGAAGTGCATAGAAACGTTGCACAGAAGGATGGAAAAGTGCATTAGACTCGAGGGAGATTACTTTGAAAGGGAAATTATGTAGTTTGTTGTTTGAAATTGAAATAAATTGTTTGACACAAGTGCCGCTACTTTTCAGACTGACCTCGTATTCTCTGCGTAGGAGTGGGGCGAAATTGGTAACTGGGACAAAAATAGTAATTTCTGATTACTCGTTAGTTTCTCTCCACCTGTTTGAAGCTATTACATTACAAGTATTGCATCATCATTTTGTACTGCTACGTCATCCTTGGGAGTAAAAATTTGTTAGCATACTTGTAAAGATGAGAGAGTTAGAAACATACCCAGGTGGCGTACTTTTTTTGAAGAGCATTTTTCCTCAACTTTGGTCCGATTGTAATTGTAATAAAATATCTTGATAATTTTTTATTTTTAACAAACAATATTCTTTTCTCTGTTGGATTCCAAGTCAATTTTCTCTACACTAATGGCTAATTCGTAAATTTTCAATTTTGAAAAGATGATGTCTAAAATGGGGTAAAACAGTAATTATTAATTTCTGTTTAACTACGTTGTGCGTAAATATATCTAGAAAAGAGCCATTTTTTGTTTGCAGTTTCTTATGGAGGGTATATCTATTTATGAAGTGATAATTACTACTAAACTACCATTCCGACAAGGCTATGATATATAATAGAAACTAGAGACATATAGCAAGTCAAAAATTACTATAAGAATTATTCACCCCACGTGGTATCGATACAGAAATTTTGGGGGTCTGGGCTCAAGGACTATATGACCTTTTAAAAACAATACATTCATTCACATACACACTAACCACACACATATAGGTTTACATCATGAGGATTTAGAAATTCTAAGACACATGAAATAAATCTTAATGGTTGTCGAAGAAGATAAAGCTACAGGTAGTAGAGTATAGAATATTGAGTTAAAAATACTCACTTAGAAGGAAAAAAAAACAACTTTTTACACCCAAGCTTTTTAACCCGATAATCTATATTGTTATTTATAGTTTCATCTGCTCGGAGTTCCACTTTTAAAAGTTACGCGCGCACGCGCACACACATATTTTATCGACTCCGAAAGAGAAGGAAGCAAAGTCGACCTTGCCGGAATTTGAACTCAGAACGTAAAGACGGATGAAATACCGCTAGCGACTTAGTCTGCTCTGGCAACATAAATAACAATTAAAATTGAACAAATTAAAACTCCGAAAAGGGGAGGTGCTTTAAGGTTCACGTGGAAAACCCAGAAAAGCCACGGGTGTCTGATCAAGAAGGTAAAAGCCCTTCTCCATTAATTCCCCTTTTTTACAGGTGCACGCTCAGAATCGGTCCTTTCACAGTGGCCATTCTTTCAACTTGCATCCACATTTCAATAACTTACTACAAGGAAACACTTCTCTCTCTACCCTCAACTTTCTTTTTAAGTGAAACTTGAAAAAGTTGATGAGGTATTGACCAAAGAGGAAAGTGTTTGTCTTTAGCCCTTTCAAACGGGTCAACCTTATTACCGCTTTCGCTACAACCACTAGACAGATAAAAAATTTCCTGCCCCTAACGGGCAAAAGAGGGCGGCGGAGCAATCTTCACAATGGATTAAGCTGATAGCCGGATCCGTCCTGCATGTGACAGCAGGTGTTCGACATAAATCCACAAGTCAGCAATACTCAGGCACTGGACAATGGCGTGCAGAACGGTTTCATTGCTCCGGGTGCACCTCGGGCAGGCCAGGCTGATGACACTTCCGTGCCTCTAAAGTTTATCTCGAACAGGTAGTGCCAGGCAAGAGGCTTCTGGAAGTTATCCACAGGCCCAGGCCCGAAAGTTCTCCGAAACAGACCGGTTAGTTGATCTTCATCGACGTCCAGAGTTTCCCCGAGAACGTCGTCGCATTTTCTCTCCATTAGCCCTCTATAGAACGCTAGACTGGAACTACCACCGACTGCATTGCTTGCCTGGCGGAAGGCTGTGAGCGCTTGACAGAAAATAGTAATAGCTTACAATAGCTTACAACAGTGCTACTACCACCACCAACAATACAAGCAAATGATAATACTAATGATAACATGCCCTGAGTATGCCACGAAACTGCATACAGTTGTGGCGTCACGAAGTGAGAAAACCTAGGAATACCAGGCTGGTGTCTGGCGAGGTTAAGCTTGTCTGATGGGAGGAAGGGGTTCCTCCAGTCTTGGTCGGCAACCCCTCTAGAGAGGTTGTGCCACTGATGGTTGTGCCACTGATGGTTGTGCCACTGATGGTTGTGCCACTGATGGTTGTGCCACTGATGGTTGTGCCACTGATGGTTGTGCCACTGATGGTTGTGCCACTGATGGTTGTGCCACCTCAGCACCAAAATACTCAGGAGTGAAAATGTCATACAAAGATATAAAACAATGGATTAAACGAGACTGGCACTCAAAATAGTGTACACGAGGGTAGGTGTGGACTCTCGGAGCCTTGGTTGACAACCCACCTAGTGATGGTGTCACAATAAAAATAATAATGATTACACAACCTTACAAATACTACCTCGAAATGAGTGATGTCAAAATTAAAAAAAATAACCACAACGGCTCTAACGGGACTGTTAACAGTGAAGGTTTCGCGCAGGCGGGAAGTACTTCATCAAGCTCCAGCAGGTGGTCATCAAGCTATTGATTAGGATCAAAATCACAGTCAAAAGTGCTACAGAAAAAGAATGAAATGGGGAAAAAAGAAGTAAACAAAATAGTAATAGAATGCTGGCTGAGAAGTGAACCAGATAAAAGAGCCTACATGAATTGAACGAAGAGCATATGAGATGAAAAAGGAGGTTTTGAAGTACCACTCAGCAGCGACTGATAGAACAAGCGAGAGCAATGTCTAGGAACGACTGGATTATGGGAGTAGAGATTGAAGAAAATCAGAGAAGCGTAATAAAAAAGAGCAGAAGAATGAAACAGCAGTAGCAGAAAGCGGTAATGAAAGGGTAAGAGATGAAGATCATTAAGCAGATGGAAACCGCAGAGTACCAGAGAATACTGATAAAGTAACCAATGAAGACGATCCAGGTGGACAAGTGACAGTAAGTACTGCCCAAGACTTGAATAATGAAGAGGAGATTTTAGAATTGTTGCGAGGTATAATGTTTGATGGGAACAATGAAGTATCACCAAATATAAGATATTTGGACAGAAAACAAGTGAAGAAAGCCACAGGCAAAGTAAATGACATTTTAATCTTGATTAAAACAGAAAACATCACTTAAACAAACCAGCTAACCATAGCTGTTGCTAATGTCGTAGCTAACATAGTAGGCTTACAAGTGAAAAACTGAAGATTTAAAAGCAAATGTAAAGAAAGAACCAAACTGGAGGAAGAGAATACGAATGAAGCTGGAAAAGACACGGAAAAAACTGGAGCAATTGAATAGAATAATGAGAGGAGAACTCAAGAATAGGATAGTGATCAGAAAATTGAATGGACAGTACAGTTTAGAAGAAAGGGGAAAACAAACAGTATATGAAGAATTGACACAAAAGGTGACAGCATTAAATGCCAAATTGGAAAAAAATATGACGCCAGACGCAAAGATTTCGAACAGAATAGATTGTTCCAATCAAATAAGAGGTGTCTATTTGAGGAAATAGAGGGAGACCAACACCAGGAACTGATTCCAGATGCAAAAGAAAGTAAAGAATTTTGGGGAAGGCTGTGGAACAAGCCAGCGAGACATAAAAAAGCGCGGAGTGGCTAACAAATGTGGAAAGACAACTTGAAAGACAACAGAATTTATATATAGTGAGACAGAAGTTTAAAAAAATAGCAAATTGGAAAGGATCAGGCCCGGATGGAGTACAAAGCTATTAGCTGAAGAACTTTACGCAGTTGCATGAACGGATCGCTGCGCAACTGGATGACTGCCTGCAGCAATGTCGTGTCCCTGCCTGGAAGACTAGTGAACGAACGCTGCTATGCCTCAAGGATCTCTTGAAAGAGAACTTGACACCAAATATTCGACCTATAACCTGTTTACTACTAATGTGGAAGCTTATAACCGGTGTCTTGGCGGAAGACATATGTATATGCATATATATATGCATGCTAATACAAGACCCACATTAAACTCCTCACTCGTATCACTATCGTACCAAGTGTTTAACTACGGTCTGTCCATCGCACTTACTTGGCGTTACCTGCCACTCTTTGGATACTCTAGATACCAATAGCTCTCATACCTTCGCTTCCTCACTAATACAAGCACTTATTACAGGTAATGCTTTCATAATTGATAAACAATTCATTGGCATCTCTCTTAAGAACATACCTATTCCTCCCTAAAAGACTTTCCTCTTCCTAAATGACTCTCCTCACCAAAACTGAAAACCTCATCCGAAGAATGCGTTGGAAAGCCTTTTTTCACGACAACCAAAAATACCGAAGAGATAGTTATATGGTCGGTCGACTTAAAACGTCGTCATTTTAAAATCCTTATTTGACGCTTGGGTATTTGATGCGGAGTCAACTATTTGTGAGTATTCTGTCTGCAGATAGACTTCAGTCGTAGTTT
>NC_142933.1:33317686-33327686 GCF_046866305.1 Octopus bimaculoides | reverse complement strand
TTTACTAATAACCGTTTACATCAGTCTGATTTGTATAAAATTACTATTTTCAGGCCTTCGGGCCTATAATTCTCCTAATCACAGAACAATATTTATATACAATTTAATGTATCGTACCTTAAAAAGTACACTGCACATATACTAAACTTTTTACTTTAACATGATGAATAACGCATTGTAATATACAGCATCTCAGTGTATGAAATTTCTTATGAATTGTACTGGGTTTTTCTATGTTAATTTTAATGGCATAGAGTAGTGGTTTTTGGTACGAGCACACACAGCATATATAAAACTTGTTAAATTTCTTCCAGCCACTCGATACTTTTCAACGTTTTACCAGATTATATTAAAAATCTGTAGTGCAGTTTTGCTTGCTGATAACGAAAATCGCATTAAGTTTTTTTTCTACAAATTAATAATACAATAGTTACAGGCATTTAAAAGTATATGATTTTAGGTAATCGAGGCCTCAATTCGAGTGGTTGGAAGAAATTCAATAAAAAGCCAGAGTATGAAAAGTTGTGAAATTTATGCTTTGTCCAATGATAAATAAAATAGATATCAACTGGTTTTTCAACGACATTTAAAAAAATATTTTGCTGAAGGTGAAACAAAAGCTGTATGTGACCTTTGCAAACCAACCTATCAAAAGTAATGTACGGACGACCCTGGTAGCATTTGAAAATAAAGTAAGGAGAAAAGTTAGATACAAGTAAATATTTTATCCCAGGTTACTGTCATAATTTCTTATGTACAAAGAATGAGATGGGAAAGAAAATGATGATTACTAATCCAGGATTAAGGAGAAGACTGTGGTAAATCCCCAGTTATTTGACTGACATTTTATTTAATGCATCTCGAAAAAATGAAAGACAAACTTTTACACCGATAGGATTTGAACTGAGTGGTTAGAAGTACATTACTAAATGCTATAATACATTTACTTCAGTGTTCTGTCTGTTCTTCTAGCAAAATCTTCTTCTTCTTCTTCTTCTTCTTCTTCTTCTTCTTCTTCTTCTTCTTCTTCTTCTTCTTCTTCTTCTTCTTCTTCTTCTTCTTCTTCTTCTTCTTAACAATAATAATAATGATAATAATAATAATAATAATAATAATAATAATAATAATAATAATAACAACAACAACAATTAGTCCTTTCTATTATAGGCACATGGCCTGAAATTTGTTGGGAGGGGGAAAGTCGATCACATCGACCCCAAATAATAACACCACCACCACCACCAACAACAATAATAATAATAATAATAATAATAATAATAATAATAATAATAATAATAATAATAATAATAATAATAATTTCAAATTTTGCAACAAGGGCAGCAATTTAGGGGGAAGGGATAAGTCGATTGCATCGACCACAGTGTATTTATTTTATTACATCGACCACTGGTATTTATTTTAGCGACCCCGAAAGGAGGAATGGTAAAGTCGATCTCAGCGGAATTTGAACTAAATACGTAAAGACGAGTGAAATGCTACTAAGCATTTTCTCCAGTGCGATAACGATTCCCTCAGCTCACCACCTTACAAAAACAACAATAACAATAACGATGACGACGATGATGATGATGATGGAAGCAATAGTAAAGCGAAATTCTAGCATCAAAAACTGCAAATACGAAACTTCATAGGAAGTACTCTTTCTAAGCTGCGGTATCGTGCTGGACGTGACATAGATAACTCTGGAGGAAATAGGATAAAATGATGATGATGATGATGATGATGATGATGATGATGATGATGATGATGATGATGATGATGATGATGATGATGATGATGATGATGATGATGATTTCATTTTTTAGCGACAGAATAATAGATGGAGACATCACATGGATAGACAACTATTTGTGCAGGGATTTGCATAAAGGATTGGAGAGAAAGAAATGGAAAAAAGTCTGTGAAAAGGATAAAAGCATACATGCTATACAAAGTGCGTTATAACATGAATGATGCAGTCCACCTGATACAAAAGAAATTTTGACTATGACCAAACGTACGAGCACTCTCTCCTGCTCTCCAGCCTACAGAGATGTGCCATTCACTCTAACCATTTTTGCCACAGTCAACTATCTGTTCAAAAATTCACTGGGAAGAAGCACTTCTCACTATTTGGAACTTAAGAGAGTCGATGAGAGTTTGATCGAAGAGGAAGGTTTCTTTCCTCAGACCTTTCATCCTCGTCCAACACACAACATATTTTGACATAGCCGCTAGACAAAGTAACACCGCTTACCCCGCCTTGTCAAAAGTGGGTGGTGGGGGCAATACATACGATGGATTTGGCCGATAATCGAATTCGACTATCAGCTGACTACTACTTCCGAAAGGAACAAAGGCAAAGTTGACCTCGGCGAAATTTCAACTGAGAACGTAAAAACGGACGAAATGCCGTTAAGCATTTTGCTCGGCGTGCTAACGATTCAGCCAGCTCGCCGCCCGAATAATAATAATAATAATAATAATAATAATAATAATAATAATAATAATAATAATAATAATAATAATAATAATAATAATAATAATAATAATAATCAAGAACAGCAGTGCTGGAGGTCTAGTCGATTATATTGACCCCAGTGTTCAACTCGTACATATTTTATCGACCTGGAAAGGATGAAATGCAAAGTCGTCCTCGGCGGAATTGAAACTCAGAACGTTGCGACTGACGAAATACCGCCAAGCATTCCGTCCAGTGTGCTAACGATTGTGCCACCTCACCGCCTTTGTAATAATAATAATAGTAATAATAATAATAATAATAGTAATAATAATAATAATAATAATAATAATAGTAGTAGTAGTAGTAGTAATAATAATGCTACTACTACTTTCAAAGAGTTAATGGTACTACTACACAACTGCCGCTGCTGTTGGTGTGGCTGTTAATGTCAAAGTTGATAAGGCTTTGCAAGTGACAGACAAACCCGACTACATAGTGTGTGTGTGTGTGTGTGTGTGTGTGTGTGTGTGTGTGTGTGTGTGTGTGTGTGTGTGTGTATGTAGTTATCCAAGAAAGCTCGTTGATTAAATCCTCAAAAAAATATCTGAAATATTTAAAATGCATTATAATTTTTCAAGCTATTTACTAGATGAAACATTTATTTTATATGCGTTAAATGGGGAAGCGGTGACGTGTAACAATTATGTAAGCAATAATAATAATTATAAGCTGAAAGCTCGTAAGAGATTGCTGTGTATTGGCTAAAGAAAAAAAACAAAAACAAAACAATAGTTCAATATTGGGGAATATAAGCTTTCGACGGAAAATAGTGGGTTTTTAATACGCATTATTTTATATTTATTTTAAATATTTACATTTACACTACGTTTTAGATGGTTAATTTGTGACTATAACAAATATCTTAGTTTTCACTATTACATTGTACCCAGTTGGACTCGAACTAACAACCTTTATTTTCGAAACAAAAGGACTAATGTCCTTAACCAATTCGAATTCTGTCCGGTGTTATGTACATATCCAAGGCCGAATGAGACACCTTATGACGGTTGGAGAATAACTGATTGAAATTCAATGTAAATGTAAATTAAAAGAAAAAAGAAAAAAAGTACAGGCGTGGCTATGTGGTAAGAAGTTTGCTTGCTAACCTCGGTTCTGGGTTCAGACGCACTGCGTGATACACTGGGCAAGTATCTACTACTATAGTCTCGGGCCGCCTTGTGAGTGGATTTAGTGGATTGGATAGAAACTGAAAGAAGCCCGTCGTATATATATATATATATATATATATATATATATATATATATATATATATATATATATATATATATATTTATGTATATATATATTATTCAAAGGAATTCCAACTCTGTATTTTGTTTTTTTACGTTTTATTTATATTCTTATAATATTAATGTAGGAGATAGAATATATAATATATATAGTAAAATGAAATGAAGTATTGATTGTGTTATTGAATGAATGAAATATTGAATATCAAATATTAAAGGACTAGTATACTTTCTTGCATATATATATATATATATATGTATATATGTATATACGTGTATGTATATATATATATATATATATATATATATATATATATATATATATATATATATATATATATGTGTGTGTGTGTGTGTGTGTGTGTGTGTGTGTGTATGTACACATGTGTGTGTATGTGCGTGTGTGTATAAATATAAACATGTGTGTGTATACATAAAGTTGTTTGGCGTTGGGACTCAACTCCTTAATAGTCTTGAGAGCAACTTCGTGACATACGGCATATTTTGTGTAGAGTATCTAATCATGTAGGAGCCCTGTCCTCTCTAGGTTTCACAACAATCAATTCAAACCAGAGAGAGGGAGAGAGTGAGAAAGAGGGAAAAAGTAAGAGAGAAGGGAGATAGACAAACAGACAGACTCGACCTTCTACTTGACTTATACTTTATTGATGCCGAAAAAATGAAAAATAATGTTCACGTCGTTAAAATTTGATCTCAGCATAAAAAGTCGAACAAATGCCACAGGGCTTTCAATCCAACACACTGATGTGTCGATCAATCAACCGCCTTGAATATACTACTCTACCATTATCATCAATCATTATACTGTTTTGTTGAAAAAGGGAAAGAAGATAATTCTGAACTGGGCATGCAGTGTAGCAAACACTGGTAAGACTATTTTTCGCTGAGGAGGTACAATAAGACGGAAACATACCTGGTGATGTCATAGTTATTACGAAATTCCAAACCCTCTCTCCATTACATTTATTAATTTGAATTTGCATCCCTTGCCTTTCTTAATGAAAGTAAATTATTAAAGCAAATTACTTTGCTTCCACATTACGAGTATAATTTGAATTGTTTAAAGGTATTATTCTTACTCACAACTTTATGTGTATGAACTCCATTTAACTATATGTGTTTCATTCAGAAATCCTGTGTGGGTAATACTCACCTTCGTCATTCTTTTGGATATAGCTTAAAGAGAGATTTCACGATTTGAATTACCTTACATACTCTGTAAGAAGGCAAAGTAGTTGACCTATTCATGCGTTTAGTGGTAAATCCACCGACATTTCTGATTAATGCTTCTACCATTTGAACTTTGGCATTCTTTCATTAACATCTTAACCTAACCGTCATCATTAGAAACTATTGTTCCATTACTCTGATAATTTTTATTTTCTTCAGGATGAATTAACTAATATCCTTAATATTGCAATATTGAGTGAAATAATCCACTCCAACAGGAAATTTATAGATATTTGGCTTATGTTTTTTTTATTAACTCAAATATACAAAAGATACATGAGATGATGATGATGATGATGATGGTGCTTTCGGTATGTGCAGTAAAGGCAAATTTGGAAATAAATTTTTATGTTGTAAAAAGTAGGAAACTTTGTAGGGAAGAGGATGCAGTAGATTGAAATTAACTTTATTTTTATGTAAATAAAAACAAAAAAACAAAAAAAAAACAGATAGGTGTGAGTGCACATGACTCTTTACTAGGTTCAGTAGTAAACGGGAGACAAGGAGGAACAAACTGGAGACTTGACCAGTATGCTTGCAATAGAGAAGGCTCCACTAAAACCACCCACAGTACAAGGAGGTGGTAAACCGGGATGATGGGGGTGAAGTGTAGATTATGGAGTCTATGACGGGATTTGAATTCAGAATGCAAAAGGCCGGAAAAATTCCCCAGTACTAGAACTTTGCTAATCGACCCCATAAAGATGAAAGGCAAGCGTGACTTCACCAGAATTTGAACTCAGATTACTGTGAGCAGGTCCGACTTTCTTACATTTCCACTAATCGATAGCCTGACTTCGTGCTTGTTTATCGACCACGAAATGATAAGAGGCAAAGATGAACTTGATCAGACTTGAAACTAAAGTAATGGAATGCAAAGTATTTCAATCGACGCTCTAACGATCCTATTACTTCGGCGATGAGTTTTTAATGTATTTTCAAACAATAGTCTTTCAAAAACCTTCCCAAATTTTTAAAAGAAATCTATTCTACTCCTAATTTGAAAACTCAGTAATTTAATTAACATGAGAGTTCTACGACTCTTATGAGAATAGGAAACCATGAAATCTTTGCAACCTACAATATTCAAATTAATGCATATTGAAGGATACTTGAAATAATCTGTTTGCCCCTTCTAAAATAAATTAAAATTTGTCTTTTCTTGACATTTAATTGGTGAGTCGAAACAAATATGTATATGCCACCTCATTGTTAGTCTTTAAATTTGTCCTATGGGTGCAGTAGAGCTGTACAGATCCCGAACAATCAACAACTCTGAGACATTCCAGCCTGTCTAGGCTGTATGTCATACCATTAATCATTGCATGTCGGTGTCGTCATTGTTCTTGTTGTTTAGCCCCAAGTCATCCGTGATGGAGCAGCCACTCTAGGTTTCTATTTTTATATCAGGGACTATATCGTTCAAGGTGTCTTTATTTAAGCCATTCTAACTGTAATCATCCGTAGTGAACTTATTTTCTCAAAGACTATCACGGATACATTACATGATGTGTTTTCTCTTTTTCTAAAAACAGTCAGGTTGTGATTTGAGGGTAATTTTTGCTAATAATTTTAACATGCAGAGCTACCATGTAGAGGTTCTCACGTTGGTTGGTGTTGTTTCTCGGCTAGATGAGGATTACAACGTATCTAGAACAATAGATAAATGGGAGTCACATCTTGTTAACTAAACAACAATCCACGTGAAATTGGGCCGTTTTTCTTGTTACATAACAACAACAACAAGGATAAATACTAAAAGAATGCAAGTATTTGTCGCAATTATGTCATGGAAGAGTCATTTAATGATACATTAACTAGACAAATTCACTTTAAATATAAACTTATTTCATGAGGTGTCGAAATATATGTTATCCAGCTGCGTCCTGGGCACTGACAGAGTCGTAGTTTTATCTGTTATGAAATTACTCATCCACGTTGTATGTGTTTCAGGTTGTCCTATATCTAGTCATAAAAATTGACATTTCTAAGTCAGAATGAAACTGTCTAGACATTTATACTGCGATATATCTTTTCGATCTTCATTCACTGTCCCGATCCATTTAAAATCTACGACCACTTTACTTTTAGATTGACTTAGCATAATGTTATTAGCAATCTATATACTTCCATGCTCATCATTCAGAGATTAAAACAACAAAATAATGTTTGACAAATCATTTGTATGCACTCGAAATTTTCACTGGGTTTCTTTAGAAAACGCATTTATTCACATCATTTAAAAAAATAAATTACGTTAGCATTTGTTTACAGTTATTCAGTTTCTCAGCCATTTCTATTGGAAAATGTTTATATTCCAGACTGGTTGTTGTTGTTGTTGATGTTGTTTTGTCGTTTAGCTTAAGATCACAACTGATGGTACAAAATGATTACAGCCTTTCATTTTTCTAGAGTGGGATTATATGATCATGTGTCTAGATCTCTATCTTTAGTAAATAGAATAGTATAGGCATACAAGTGAAAACAATTGTTGTTTTTTTTTCGGTCCTGTAGATATATTGTGGTGGTAGATCAATATGCAGAGAATGCGTCACTTCCTTATTTGAAGCAATTTCTGTTCAGTTAAATTCTGCAACGCTTTTGAGAACCCACCAGCATCTCGTGGTTCCATTCACTTCTATCTACAGCCTTCTACTTGTGCAAGAATCTACAAAGCCATACGCGAAGGGAGATTAAGATACAATTAATTGGTTTCTCCAATAATGAAATGCTAAATTACAGCACTTGATTTGAATTTGTAGAATAATTCCAAGTTACAACAATGAATTTAAACCATGAGACCTTATTCAATCTGAGATTTGTTCAGCTTTATATTTCTGAACTATAAACTGTACCACAATTCATTGGTGTTACAGAAAGAGTAGAGTTCTCTGGTAAGCTCCTTATAATAAGTCGTCATGTCGAAGTACAAATTATGTCAGTGTTGATATCATTTCTCATCTCATTGAGATCAATAAGGTATGAAATAGCAACGCAATGTGGCTGATTCAATTGACAATGTCGCAAATTTAGACGCGCGATTCTGTACCTAATTTTAAAATCGTAATTTTATAGACTAACAATTAAACCTGAGAAACACAAGACTTACATTTCTAAGGCCAGTAATATATAGATATTTAGGGTATCTTACTGATACGGTAGAAAACAAAAGGAACAAGTTAGTATTCTAAATGCACACACACACACACACACACACACACACACGCATATGTAGATATTTGTGCGCGTGTGTCAGTGTTTTCTTCTCCCGATGCTGGTATGTTTATGTCCCCGTAATGTAGCGGTTCGGCAAAACAGTCCGATAGAATAAGTACTGGTCTTACAAAGAATAAATCCTGGGGTTGATTTCTGTGACTAAAACCTTCAAGGCAGTGCTCCATTATGGCCGTGGTTAAATGGATAAAACAATAAAAGAATATACACGTGTGTGTGTGTGTGTGTGTGTGTGTGTGCATACAAATATAAATGCACTTAGAACGAGGTTACTGGTAACGAACAAAGGGAAAGTACACTGCTGGTTTAAAAATGTCAAATAATTTATTTCCGTTTCAGTACACCTAAATATACTATCAGATGTTTAGAACACAATAGCAAGCAAACAGCTAGTGGAACATAATCTTCTGATTCGTCGGCACAAATGTTGACTTGGTTTGATGGTCATACTTGGAATAAAATCGACCAGTCTCACTTGGGTTGAAATTATTTCCTATTTATCTCTCACTATTGCTGACCAATTCCAAGGCGATATTCCGCCAGCCGTCATACAGGTAAATCTAAAAAACAAAATGGTTGACTCAGTATTCTGGCCTATTTTACATCTGATGAAACTAATAGTTCTAGTTAGTTTGCTTTCCAGCTAAGCGCATTCAGTCAATTATACACACACGCGCGCGCACACACGTGTATGTATAAATCTATACATAGGTATGTATATACACACATATACGCAGACACAAATCTGCACACGCGCACACACACACATACACACACGCATACAAACAAACACACACACACACACACACACACACACACACACACACACACACACACACACACACACACACACACACACACACACACACACACACACACAAGTGAAAAATATTCGTCATGTCAGAATTTATACGAAAGACATTAAAAAGTCAAAGCCATTTGTGATTCTTTGAATTAAAATTCGGATTTGGAAGGATAATTCTAAATATTTATGCGATATTTACAATACGTTAACAATCTTCCAAAATAAGTTTTTAAAAGCGCTAGAAGAAATTCTACCTAGAGTACTACAACATTTTCAGCCTGTAGTTAGGAGAATGTTCCCAAATTTGAAATAGTTTTCGTAATGACATTTTGTAAAGCGTTCGTTTCTATAAGTCATAAAGTTTAATGGTAACGTTAATATCGCAAGTGCAAAAGCAACACGATCTAGAACTTCCAGAGTTTTGTTTGAAAAAAAATCGAGGAACGAGTTCTTCAGTTTTTTTTTTTCTTCTTATAATCTCAAATTTCAGTCTCCTGATATACTGCAACACTGAGGTGGTTTCTTTTTCATGGTGCCTAAAAGTATATTATTTTCTACTCTAGGCACAAGCCCCAGAATTTTGGGGAGTGGAGGGCAGTCGACTAGATCGACTCCAGTACGCAACTGGTTCTTAATTTATTGACCCCGAAAGGATGAACGGTAAAGTCAGCCGTGGCGGAATTTGAACTCAGAACGTAAAGACAAACGAAATACTTATTTCGTTATTGCCCACAAGGGGCTAAACATAGAGGGAACAAACAAGAACAGACGAACGGATTAAGTCGATTACATCGACCTCAGTGCGTAACTGGTACTTAATTTATCGAGCCCGAAAGGATGAAAGGCAAAGTCGACCTCGGCGGAATTTGAACTCAGAACGTAACGGCAGACGAAATACCGCTAAGCATTTCGCCCGGCGTGCTAATGATTCCTATT